>NC_142932.1:124253707-124398707 GCF_046866305.1 Octopus bimaculoides | reverse complement strand
TCACTCTGGTACGCCTTTTTGCCTGCTGAGTTTAATTTCTGTTACGGTTAGCTACGCACGTCCCCAACTATAGGTTCGACTGTTCGTTAGGTACAACGAGCACTAATATTTCATTTCTCCGTTAAGGACAAATTTATGTATATCTTAACTCCGTTAAAATTCCTTTCTATGTTATTACTTGTTGACAAACTCTTTCGAAAGAATAAGGATTATTACGCTTCCATTCATTGAATTTTCTCAGAATTTCATAATAATGTTACTTTCTAATTAATCCTTGGGCAAGTGAAGAAATATCTTCCTTTAGCATTATGAGAAGCGCGTTTTCTAAACTGCCATTGTGTTCAAAGTTCTTTGGTTGTACTTGGATAAAAATCAGTTAACCGCAAAAGACCGTTGAGAAGATAAAACTCAACACTCAATTTCCATTCTTTAAAATTTCGATGATTCAGTTACGCGAGAGGATCATTGTTCGTTTTCTTTGAGAAAAATGCAGAACAAAGGCAATGAAACTCACTTCAAACACGAGAATTTGGATTTTAAGGACCTTGTTAGCTAGATAACAACAACATCACTTTATGCTGCATTCAGCCCTCTTTCCGCAGTGATTGATTAATTGTGCTGGTGACATATCATACGCAGCAACGCTGTTAGGTTATACTTTTTAACTCGAAATTTATTTTAAATATTTGTTCTACTTATAGTTTTTTCAATTCTAGAATATTTAAGAAAATCAATGACAACTATTTAGAGACACACTAAATTAAAACTCGAAATCTAGGAGAAATCACTTATCTCTCTCTCTCTCTCTCTCTCATACTTATTCTCTCTCATACTTACTCTCTCTCATACTTACTCTCTCTCATACTTACTCTCTCTCATACTTACTCTCTCTCATACTTACTCTCTCTCATACTTACTCTCTCTCTCTCTCATACTTACTCACTTTCACTCCTTCACTCACTCTCTCTGTATATATACATGTATATTTTTTGGTATTTATACGTATATATCTATATTCATATGTATGTTTACATGTATGTATGTATATATCTAGCTATCTATCTATCTATATTCATATGTCTATATGAATACAAAAATATATATATATTCTCTGTGCGTATATATGTGTTTTTGTGTGTGTGTATGTGTGCGTGCGTGCGTGCGCGCGTATGTGTGCGTCTGTGTGTGTGTATATATATATATATATATATATATATATATATGAAGAAAATATATCCATCCATACGGATATACATACATATATGCATAACCCTATGTACCATGTTGCATGTACAATTATAACTTTTGACGGTAATGGAGAAGTAAACAATATTTGCCATGATATTAACATCGCAGTTATTGATTTTTTATTTTATGTTTGTGTTTTTTTTGTTTATCATACAATGGCATCGCCATATTACATATTGCATGTTACGAAACATCAACTGAGAAACAAATATATCTGAGATACTTTCGTTACCATTCTTCTTAAAACTAAATCTAAAAAGCAAAATCAAATACGCTCTTTCTTCTTCTCAATGCGTGCAACATTAGCAAGTAAAATATTCATAATCATATAAATATTGATGTGCAACATTCAATATTTTATATTATTTCTCATCTTTTTTTTAATTTTATTTTGTTTTTATTTACTAGCATACACATTTAGTTATTACACTTTTTTTTGCAAGTTTGCGAGATAATTTTTATAGACAAATATATGAACTTGCTTTTTTTATTACCTTATTATTGTTTGTTGTTTAGGTGATTGATAGCTCGTTTTTTGTTGTTGTTGTACATAAAAGGAAACGAGCTAAATATACTGGCGTATTAACATCTTACCAAATATGGATTTATTCTGGAAACTTCACATAAGAACAGCGCATATCATTTACGTTTGCATCAAGCGAGATTTCTAATTATATTCACATCGTTTACATAAATAGTTACGATTGATATTCCTAGTAATTTTGGTGCAGTTGGGTGAATTGCTTAATTACAGGGGCTTACTAAAGATCGCTGTCTAGGATTTCTAAATTTCAGTCTTTGATGTCACTTGCCGAACATGAGAACATAAATCTGATTCCATGGATTTCAGCGAACAGTCATTGTGACTTCACTTATTTACGTCATCACTTTTTACTCATGTTTTCATAATGTTGTTTTCGTCGAAAAACTAACCGTATAAAATTTATATAGAAAATATATGGAAAACATAAGGAAAATACATAGAAAATATATAGAAAACATATGGAACATATTTAGAACACATAGAATATATATAGAAAACATAAAAATTATATAGAACTTGGATCGCATCGGTTTATATTCTCCTTAGAATATAAACTAATGTGATGGCGAATGGTTCTGTGGTTAGGTTGTTGCACGCACTAAAGCGAGATAGTGGTTTTAACACCAAGATTCGAAATTGCGATACGGTTTCATATCCTAGGGACATACCTCCCGTTGTCAATCATTAAATTAATGTTTTGTTGATTTGGGGTTAATTTAACATAATGGATGCTGACCAGCACCTCCCAGTCACTCATGTGACCTGTATTTATTTTGCCTTTAGGTTCTAATTGCTAATAAGTCACCCTTTTTATTAGTTATATAATTCCAAGAGTTAGAGGTTGTTAATCCAACCAACTAAGGGATAATATCTATCCAATATGCAGCTGGTAGAATGCCCAATTATTATTTTTACACAGTGTTTAATCATTGCATGGCAATTACACTACTGAATGTAATAAATGGGCGAGGGTAAAAAGTTTTATAAGAAAATGGAGGGGATCAAGAGGTGGTATTCATCAACTTTTAGACATTATATTATATCTATTTACATAATATGTCTAAAAGTTGATGAATACCACCTTGATCGCCTTAATATTTTCTGTCATCGGTCGACACAATGAAAATGCCTCCATTAAATAAATATTTTAAATAACTGTAAGTACTTTATTGAACATTAATGGCATGAAAATTCTAGCTTCAGGTTGACCATTAATTATTAACTCCGTCAAAAAAAAGGTAATACTGTGAGGATTGTGAATAGTGTCCCCGGATATTATTGAGACTCTGCACGGAGTTTCTAGGTGCACCGGAATATCCTGACTTGTGACAAATCCTATGGAATGACATTTAGTAGAATACAGAGGGGGACTGCTAAGTAGTGATCAGTAAAATTGCTATGCTATTATCAGTCCGAACATGCTTAATGCACGTTCGAATACGAGGACAAGCTACTCACTGAATTCTGTCATGGAGAATATATCTCACTTGTTGACAAATTGTGTGTCTACACGTAGATCAGCTTGCAGCACCACCTACCTAGACAGTGAGGTGCTATCATTTCGGAGTAGTTATCTCCTCTTCGGTGGCAAACACTAGGCAGACTACGATCAGCTCGTAGCGTCGTATGCCTAGTATCTGTGACCGCAGGGGGAAATAACTACTCTGAAATGCTAGGATCTCGCAGTCTAGGTAGGTGGCGCTGCGAGCTGATCCAGGTGTATATTGTCGACAAACGGGATATATTCTCTGTGACAAAACATATTGAATCGGTTATTCCCCAGTTCAAACGTGCATCAAGCATATTCAGATTGATAATAACATGACATTTACTAGATATATCGCAAACTACTTTTTCGGCAAACGGATTTAGCAGAGAATATAGAAACTTTCAAGGTTTTATGAACTTCCAGATTCTAAGAAGGGTTTGGAAGCGTATCTAATGTGGTTTGCCTTAAATGCATGTTTATACGTTTATGAGAGCCGTCAAGAAACCATCGGAGTATTTTGTTGTGTTCAGGGATAGGGTATCACATATATTAGATATTCTGTATCAAAGTAAATATTTGCTGCTACTTTCATATATATATATATATATATATATATATATATATATATATATATATAACACTTAGATATGTATCGACCAAAGATTGTTCCAAGCCATGTCTAACTTAATAGCACCACCTGATAGGATTATCTAAATCCTTTTTAAATCAAGTTTTGTGGTATAATCATCCATCCAAGTAGTGAGTTGTTGTTGAGTGAGTTGTATATATATACATACACACACACACACACACACACACACACACACACACACACACACACACACACACACACACACACACACACACACACACACATATATATATATATATATATATATATATATATATATATATATATATATATATATATATATATATATATATATATATATATATATATATATTTATGTATGTATGTACGTCGTGTGTATATAGGTATATATACTTGTATTCATGTTTGTGTACATCAGGAGTCGGATCCTTGACTGTCACGTGTGCAAGTAAGCTGTTCACCATTTATTATTATACATAACTGGATAAACCACGTAATAAATAAATTATTTCTGTTGAGCAATTACCTCATGTTGTAATAAACAGCATCAGTTTATTTTTCAAAACGTTAGAAGATTTTAGAAATGAATTGATGTTTTCGCTTCATCCAATCTCGATCTTCTCTAGAGCATTCCTGTGTTTATGGGAAATGTTTATTTTACTCTGAATTCCTGCGTGGGACCTTCTTGAATATCTATATTTCAATATGAGTAGCTTGTTTGTTAAAACTATACGAAGTCTTTGTTCTTTGCCGCATCCTTTGAAACGATAATTTGTCCCAGCTTGGAATTGTTTCCTTGACATTCGTAATGGATAATCTTGTATATTCGATATAAATTCTTTTAGTTTTATGCTATTGTCTTGAATACTGATAATTTCAGAATAATCCTGTTCTCTTTTTATTGATTTAGTTTGAGGCTATAAGAAACTGAAACAAAACAGACCGAAATTGCTGAGCTATATTCTCATGTTGAACAGAAATCATAAATTCTGGTTCCATATAGCCAGACACGATTGTATGTGCCGCTTTCGGCTCATGGGTAAATTCTGTATTATTTGTTAAGCAGAGATCTAACGGATTGTTGGATTTCGTCGGATAAAGGATAATTTGTTTTATAAACAGTGTATGATTAGGGTCCAGCAAGGATACAATCTATGACATTTCTTAAATAATATTTCACTTTGGTCTTTTGAATCCAGATGGATTGAAATCATGCGAATGCGAAACAATACACATATACTGATCCATTTCCATTAATACAGCATCCAAAGCGGTATTCAAATTCTACACTGCAATCTGAGAAATCTGGACGTTACTGTTTTGTAGATGTTACCCACATTGATTTCGAAAGTAGAACCATCACTTCGACATCCTCATCAACGCATACATTTCTATTATAAACCTCTGTTTCTTTCGTGTCAGCATCAATGATTACATAAAGATGTAAGCGCATTTCTACACAGAATATATGTACTTGTAGATATCACTTTTTCTGCAGTTGCCATTGATATTGGCTTAGGATTTTGGCTCAACGTCATGAATTTGGCGGCGGTGCTAAGTTGATTAAATCCACTCCAATATTTAATTACTCCTCATTTTAATTGACATGGATATTAAGTCATTTAGTGTGATGAGGCAGATTCATTCTTTTACTTGTTTCAGTCATTTGACTCCGGCCATGCTGGAGCACCGCCTTTAGTCGAACAAATCGACCCCAGGACTTATTCTTTGTAAGCCTAGTACTTATTCTATCGGGCTCTTTTGCCGAACCGCTAGTTACAGGGACATAAACACAGCCACATCCGTTGGTGATAGTAGGATGACAAAAACACAAACACACACATATATATACGACGGGATTCTTTCAGTTTCCTTCTACCAAATTCACTCACTAGGCTTTGGTCACCCCGAGGCTATAGTATAAGACATTTGCCCAAGGCGCCACGCAATGGGACTGAACCCGAAACCATGTGGTTGGGAAGCAGGCTGCTTACCACACAGCCATATATATATATATATATATATATATATATATATTCCCTATTAGAACAATCTCCAGATATTCCACGGCAGGAATTCTGTTCCATTAGTCGCTTGCCGAAGCTAGTCGCTTGGGTCGATTATTTGTGGTGTATACATGTGATTTTATGAGATGCCTTGTGTTTTCAATGGCACCCTCCTTCTCTCTTCCTGACATAATGCCTGCCTCCAAATCATTTTTCCATTAACACTCTGGTGACCTTCCTACTAATAATTATTTCTACGCTAGGCACAAAGCCTTGAAAAGTTTTGGGAAACGGTGGCTATTCGAAAATATCGACCTCAGTGCATAACTGGTATTTATTTCATCGACTCCGAAGGATGAAAGGCAAAGTCGCCCGCAGCAGAATTTGAACTCAGAGAATAGCGGCAGACGAAATTTCGCTAAGCATTTCATCCGGCGTGCTAACGATTCTGCCAGCTCACCGCCTTACTATTCTACTAATAATGGTTTCATATTTTGGCACAAGGCCAGCAATTTTATAGGCCTGGTGGGGGGGGGGGGGGTAAGTCGATTACATCGATCCCTGGACAAAATTGGTACTTATTTTATCGACCCATAAAGGATGAAAGGCAAAGCGAAATTTGAACTCAGAACGTTAAGGCGGACGAAAATGTAGCAAATCATTTCCCCCGGTGCTCTACCTTTTCTGCTAGCTCGTCATCTTACTTTTCCTATAGATAATAAGGACAAATATTTACTGGCGAGTAGAGTGAAACATGTATATGGACGTTTGCATCAATAACAGCATTTGTAAGCAATCTATTTACGCTGAAGGACACATTCTGCAACAAAATATATATTTTTCTGCCTTATCATGATCATGATAACACGGTCACTATCAGAGATATCGGAAATCGGAAACTTAGACGGTCTACTTTTATTAACAAAAATTAAATCACACCACCGACAAATGATAAGAATAGCGCCACGCTATTTAGCTAATAAGTCATTACATATATACATATATTTGTACAAATCTGAGTTGAGTGCAATGGATAGTTTCTTTTGGTAACGTCATTATAGAGGATGTAGAGCAGAGATATCGAAATCTGAGTTAAAAGTGTAACTTGCTTTGTCTTATGGTTTTGTTTTCTCACTTTTATTTCCAACTTGCAGTATTGTGATACACTAAACCACTTGAAACTCCACTTCACAATATTTCAATACACACATACACACGCACGCATACATACACGCACGCTTGCAAGCACTCACATATATGTATATTCATTTACATGCCTATGTGTATACATATATATAAGTATATATATATCAATTATATATATATATATATATATATATATATATATATATATATATATATATGCACATGTGCGTGTTTGTGTGTACTGCATCTTTCCATATATGAACTCACTGACATATGGACTTCTTTTCTGTCAGATTTATGAATATAAATAGCGGCAATATAATAGAATGCATTACGTCCCGTAACTGACAAGGAATTAGCTGATTGATGGTGGATACGATCAAATTTACTCGTGCATTATACTTCCTGTCGGAATAAATAGTGATATTAACTTTGTAAGTGAATTATAGCAATTTAGATATGACTGAAAGATATACTAGTGTAAAATTTTGTCAATAATTCCGGGTATACAATAAATCATAAAGAAAATTGTACATATGTTCGCTTCTATTACCTAATCTTTATTATTAAATTCATTACGAACTGTAATGCATTTTTGCGTCTTTTTCTTGTCTGCTAATAACCGACATTTGTATTATTTATTGAAACCTTCTGCACTAATATTTTATTTATGTGAATGCCAGTATATATCCAGATTTCATTTCTATTTTATTCTATATGTATATATATATATATTACTAATAGTTTAATGTAAAGATGAACCTGTTAACAATTATCGAGCCAGTCATATGGGAACGCTAGTACTCGTCTCCGTTTAGGATGGTTTTATTAACCCAAACTTACAGACGACTACCAAAAATGTGCATGTACCAGACTTGATAGTTGTTAAAAGGTTCATCCCTACATGAAACCATTGGTAGTGTTTTTAACACACAGGCCAAGAATAATTATCGACCGATGCGGTGTTGGGCACGCTTTCTCCCTGTTTGATACTAGCCTACATACATACATGCATACATAAAGATGTATATATATATATATATATATATATATATATATATATATATATATACTGATACGACGCAAATGCTTATATACATATAGATTTATGTCAATAAATGAAATCGGATAAATTCGTCCTGCGCCCCAGGAACATTGGAAAGGGGTGAAGTAGTCATGGCTGATTTGGTGCTGACCTAGATCAAAAATTAATGTTGTTTTCTTACATAGCGACATTTCGTACATTGTACGTTCTGAGTTCAAATTCCACCGAGGCCCATTTTGTCCATATTTCGGGGTCGATGAAATAAGTAGCTGTTGAGCACTGCTCTCGATTGAAAAGACTTGTGTACTTTCTCGAGGCTGCTGGCCTCGTGCCAAAATTTGAAAACAATATTAAAATGAGATATTCTAATCATAATTATTCGCAGCTATAATGTCTAGGGAGCACATCTATAGAGGTTTCATAGTTTTCTTTTCAAACCATAGGCTTCTATTTGAGAGAGATTTTTGTAGCTTTTCTGCCCAATCATGTAACTACATAAATGATCAATCACTTGACCGTTCAAGATTTACTATTAAGAAATCTAAAATCTACGGTCTATCACGGCATTTTCTACAACATTTTAAAATTTAGTTGTTTAAAATGAACAAGGAAAATAATTGTTAAAATATTTTCAACTATAGCTAAATGAACATTCATGAATAATTTCAAAATTTATATTTTTGCAATTATGAACATTTTCATAATTTATGAAGCCAGTCTTGTTTCAAAAATAAACTAAAAATATACAACGATCTATGAAAACGTTTGTGGATCATTTTAACAGCATTATGGTTTCTCATTCAAAATAAATTTGTTTGGCTCTGAATAGAGACATATTTAGCTCATTCTATTTTACTCTTGATTACACAAGCTAATTTCCTTCTTCGATTTGCAAGCGATAAGAAATTCTGCTTGAACTTGTGTGAATTTCTATTCCCACTCTGATTACTAGCCTAGGGTCATATCTCCAGCATGATCTAGATTTGATATAGAATCTTACAATCTCAATTCTTTCTCACAAATATGTAATATATATATATATATATATATATATATATATATATATATATATATATATATATATATATATATATATATATATATGTATACATATATATGTACACACAAACACGCACACTCACACACACATACATATATGTGTATAAACATATATATCTCGTGTCTAACTTAGAAGTAATGCATATTACATGTCGAATAGAACAAGCCACTCTAAAACTTTGTAAATATAAACACAGTAATATCATGTGAGATTACGCGAGATTTTGAAGTAAAGAAATGAATATATAACTCAAGTGGTAGCAGCTCCCTAATTAATATTGTCCTTGTATTAAATCTGAACTTAATATTTAGTTCCTGTTTGAATTTTATAAATAGGTACGTACACACACATAATCATACCTGCATTATGCATATTTAATTCATGCACCTATTAGATTCTCATTTGCGTGTATCACTTGATTTCGCGATCTTATGGGATTTTATTGTGTTCATCCAATATGGAGACAACCACCAACGTCCCATTGGGAAGACTTCAAAAATTGTCGACATACCTATCTCAACATGAAACCAATAATAAGTCTGATTACTTCTAAAGGATACTTATTCACCATTTCGGGGTTGAGTACACATTCTCACTGTTCAATGTTAACGAGTATATATATATATATATATATTGATTGGATATCTGCTTCCGATCACCAAGAACTGCAGCTAAGTTCTGATGCTTGTGGACCTTAAAATGTCTTTTGAGGTTTCCGTTAGATTTTCAGACCTCATGGCACACACGGAATTGACATACATACATACATACATACATACATACATACATACATACATACACCGTTCGGCCATACATGTGTATGGTATTGCACCTAGAAAGTTACCCTCCGAAGCAACCCAGGGAAAAGTTGTTTATGGAAGACCAGCGGTCGCTCATGCATACCAGCCTCCTCTTTCCCTGTAACCGATGTTATCTAAGTGGAAAGCAAACGCCGATCCAGCTTGGCACCTATGACGTCCCCAATCGTTTCCTTAGCTGTGTATCGTGAAATTAAGTGTATTGCTGAAAAGCACAATACATACCGGTCCGGAAACCGAAATCACTAATCCATAATTATGAACCCATATATGTATATATACGTAAATGACGAACAATGAGAACAAGTGCTCAACACCTAAAAGGCTAATAACAATTCTTTATTTGTGTAGTAATAAAATGGAAACGAACACCAATTCTCAATGAGATCAAGTTGAATAATTGCTTAGATACGGTACACTTAAAACACAAATAATATATATATATATATATATATATATATATATTATTTGTGTTTTAAGTGTACCGTATCTAAGCAATTATTCAACTTATATATACACACACACACACACATATATATATATATATATATATATATATATATATATATATATATATATATATATATATATATAGTTGAAATTTTCAGAAAGACAAAAGACGAAGATATGTGTATAAACAACAAGCAGGTGTATAAATTTGACGCTTGGGAAAGTGAGAAAGTCTTTTACGTTTCGAGCCTATGCTCTTCAACAGAGAGGAATTGAGCGGTATTGGTCGAGATGACCCAAGACGGGCAGGTAAGGCTATGCAAGTGCTGTGGAAGGACCGTAGTTAAACTCTCGGTTCGATAATGATACAAGTGAGGAGCCTAACGCGTGTCTTGTATGTTAAATGAAATGAGACAATAAAGCCAAGGCTGTGTGGAATTTTCAGGACATTAATAAAGGGAAAGTTAGTCTTACACCTGTTTCTGAGATTTTAGGGATACCCCTTCATCAGAAGCGATGTGAGATGGTTAGGTCCTTAGTTTTGGTGAGTAGGAGTAAGAGGAAATTTTTTGTGCAGGAATACGCATGTCCTTAAGAGAGTCACATGCATATATTCATACATACAAACAAACACCCTGTTGTTGATGTTGGAATTCCAATGAAGGTGCCTTGGATCTAGGTTAGAAACCGACTCTTTCTCAACTGGAAAGAAATTTTGAAATAAAACTAAGTACGTACTTACATAAATACATACATGTATGCATACATACGTTTAAACAATATATGTTATATCATATTAGATTACATATCATATATTTATATATGTATGTGTTTGTAATGTACATATATATGTATGTCTATGTGTGTATACATGGTTACAGACCTACTACCGTATATCATTATGAGTTAATCCTGAGATCCACATCCATAAGTATACCTATCTCAATAACTCTCTGTCAACTGGTTTAAAAACCTATTTCTATGTAATCTGTTTTGTTTACATTGATCGTTTCAGAAAACTATTCATCATTATTCTGTATATTGAGGGCCCATGTTTGACACACGAACCACTTTCTATGTGTATATATATATATATATATATATATATATATATATATATATATAATTAACATAATATGGTAAAAATTCGATATTAATTAATATCAATTTAATACCAGGAAACTAGCACATTAAAAGAATCAGAAGGTTATTGAAAAATTTTTTTTCAAGATCCTAAAAAGATTATAGTACTCGTGTATATAAGATTGACCAGTGACCGGTCTGTCAAAATGCTAGAAGAAGCTCACTTAAAAAATTCTCAAATACGGATTCAGCGGAGCAAAAACAGGCCGGCTAGACCAGGGAAAATTGTACATACCTCGATTATCTGCAGACTATAGTTTCAAAATCAACACTTTCAAAATAAAAGTGTCTATTTATCTTCAGTACAAATTGCCGATATTCTTATAATCGAACAGAATCTCGTGCTAGTTGTCTTCAACTAGTGAAAGCGTGCACGTGATTCTATCCATTATAAAGATTAAAATTCAAAAGTCTTAGTTTATATATATATGTACATATATTAAAATAAATACACACACCCACACACACACACACACACACACACACACACACACACACACACACACACACGCACACACACACACGCACACACACACACACAGAAACACACTTATTGTGTAATATAATTTCTGCTTATTAGAGTAAGGAATATTTTATTCAGAATGCATCATTCATCATTATTATTTTCGTATCTTCTCTGTTTCTACGACAATTATAACATGTCTCTTTCATTTAGTTGTAATTTCTAAAACGATATCATTATGGCCAGCTAAAATGAATGGCTTATCATGTACAGCTGCCTGTGCTGATGGTTATGGCTGCTTACTTAATTCATCACTTAATCTTGTCACGTTATTTTGGAATTGATTTCAAACGAAGTTTTAAAATCTTGTAAACGAGTGTATATTTTTATCATATTACGATAAAATATGTATTATGATCCAATTTAGGAACTTCAAAGTCCTAGCACTTAAAACTAGAAATAAGAGCTAAGTCCCCAGCATACCATTCTATACCACGTGAGAAGAGCTCACGTTGAATGATGACGTCGGGTAGAAATAATTCTGACTGATCCTATCTTCATAGTTTCTGTCTGAGCAGGGCTTTGTTGGGGCCAACAAGCTACAACAAAACCACGAAAGACAAAGTATAGAATAACATAATTTGTAAAATGGCTTTTTGCAAGCAAAATCTATCTACAATAGCTAACAAGGCAGTAACCAAGTTCAGGATATCATGCTGGCTCATATTATTATTTTGTATTTCAAGGCGGCAACATGGCAGAATCGTGAGCACGTCAGGCGAAATGCTTAGCGGTATTTCGTCTGTCTTTACGTTCTGAGTTCAAATTCCACCGAGGTCGACTTTGCTTTTCATCTTTTCATGGTCGATAAATTAAGTACCAGTTGTGTACTGGAATCGATCTAATCGACTGGCCCCATCCACGAAAATTTCGGGTCTCTGCCTAGATTAGAAAAGATCTTATTTTATATTTCAAGGCTGCAAGGTGGCGGAAACGTTAGTACGCCGGGCGAAATGCTTAGCGGTATTTCGTCTTTACGTTCTGAGTTCAAATTCCGCCGAGGCAGGCTTTACCTTTCATCCTTTCGGGGTCGATTAAATAAGTACCTGCTACGCAGTGGAATCGATATAATCGACTTAATCCCCTTCCCTAAGTTGCCCGTGTGCCAAAAATTTGAAATCATCATTATTGTATATTTCATTCAAATATGTCTTATGCTCATCTAATACAGAGATAAAGCAACTGACATTCCGTCGGTGGAAACGACGACTATTCCTGTTGATCTAATCCACAGAAGTACCAGCTCGAGAAATCAACGAGTAAGTGGTTGAGTACTCTACAGATACGCCTACCCTTAATGCAGTTCTCAGAGACATCCAGCATGAAGCAGAATGTGACAAGGTTGGCCCCTTTAAATTACAACTCATATTTGCTAACTGAGTGGGCTGGAGCAAAGTGAAATAAAGTGTCTTGCTCAAGGACACAACGCATCACCGTGTATCGAAATCACAACCCTACGATCGTTTACCGGATATTCTAACCACTAAGCTACGTGACTTCACTGATAAAAGTAACACGTTTACCATGAAGGAGTTAGTATGTTGCCAGACAGTGTTACAACCTTCGATTTGATTTTCTCTCAAACCATGGAGCTCGTAAGTATTCATTACCGTAAAAATTGCTCCTCGTATTTCATATTATTAGACACTACATAGGTATAATTGTACGAAACTAAATATCCAGCTAAATGCCAAATTAGTTTTTCTCACTGCTCTCACATCAGCAGAATATAGAAGCAGTATTATTTTATCACGTTCATTCCACATATAAATAGGAAAGGAGTGTGTATGAAAAAATCCGAATAACCAGCCATTGCAAGGCCGGGGGCCATTTTATCAGTACTATTTTCCCCTTCAACACGTTCTGTCAAATATCTGCTGTTTGAAGCTAATGTAATTCATTATTAAAATGTCTCTCTCTCTCTCTCTCTCTCTCTCTCTCTCTCTATCTATCTCTATCTCTCTCTCTCTCTATGTACCTGTCTGTCTGTCTATCTACCTATCTATCGATTGACGAATACACACGCCTCTGCGTGTGTGTGTGTGTGTGTGTGGATAGATAAATAAACATGTATATACATACGAAAGAATATATATAAATATAAATGCATGTATGTGCGTATTTATATACATATGTTTATGCATATATGTCTACACACACACACACACATATATAGATAAAGAGAGAAATATATATACCATCATGTTTATATATAAATATACATACAATCGTATATATATATATCTATATATATATATCAATACATACAATCGTGTTTTATGTATATATATATATATATATATATATATATATATATATATATATATACAATCGTGTTTATATATATATACTTATAATTCAATTCATACCATATTTAAATTGGTTTCTTCCGTTGATTAATTTTAGCAGATTGCAGGAAGATTTCTACACAAATCCACGACCAACTTTTAGCAATTTATGATTGCGCCGGAGATTCGAGATATTTTATGATTATTTCATAGCTGTTTTTTTTCCCCCAAATAGCTAGACGTGTAGTGCATCACGAAGTCATGTATAGATATAGAAAATCATTCAATTCCCTAATTGTCAAACATTAGCCATATTTGTAATAAATGATACATTATGAATGGCACTCCGTCGGTTACGACGACGAGGGTTCCAGTTGATCCAATCAACGGAACAGCCTGCTCGTCAAATTAACGTGCAAGTGGCTGAACACTCCACAGACACGCGTATCATTAACGTAGTTTTAGGGGAGATTCAGCGTGACACAGAATGTGACAAGGCTGACCCTTTTGAATTACAGGTACAACAGAAACAGGAAGAAAGAGCGAGAGAAAGTTGTAGTGAAAGAGTACAGCAGAGTTCACCCCCACCTGCCGGAGCTTCGTGAAGCTTTGGGTGTTTTCGTTGAATAAACACTCACAACGCCCGGTTTGGGTAATCGAAACCGCAATCCTACGACCGCGAGTCCGCTGCCCTAACCACTGGGCCATTGCTCCTCCACGGCATATTATATTCTGGTGTTGATACTAGCTTATATCGCGTATAGAGACGGACACTTGCGCATACACAGGGATGCACAGGGACTAATAGGCAGATATGTGTAGGCAACGACTGATGGACATAGATTTTTGTTCGTATGAAAAGTATCAGTGAAACATGATCACTTCAGGCATATTACTCTATTTGTACTAATTTTCTCAAGAACTTGAACAAATATTAATAATGCCTAATTAAAAGGAATCACACAGCTGTGCAGATAATTAATGGTTGTAATATTGTAGAGTAGAAAACGGATAAAAATAAGGAAGGAAAAAAAAAACAAAAGCCAAGAAGCAAAAATTGTACTACTTTATTACTTTTACGTTATTTAAAACGTCATCATATTCTTTAAGTTTATTGAAATTTCCAATCATATTCCCACATCATTTCATGTAAAAATTCATCGAAATTTTGAGATATTGATATGCTTAATCTGTGAAATTTACGAGTATTTCTTATCTTAAAAGAAAGTTTGAATCTTTATCTGAAATGACTATCTTTACGTGTATACATATATGCATCGAACCGATGCATATATGCGCACGTGGCTAAGTAGTTCTACGCAAGAGAGACGTTCAATTTCTTTCTATTTACTCCATATTACTCGAAAAATGTGACAACCAGTTGCAAGGTACATATTGGAAGGAACATATCTCTGGATGTGGAGTACTCAGGCATTAGAATTTCTTGCTAGATTTCCAAACGTACCCAAATGTGAAAATGGATGTTATCCAACCATCTCATTCTTGGTCTATCCTTAGCGTGAAAAACTCGTCTTGCAATCCTTTCTTGTGACCTGATAAACACATATCCGTAATATCGGTGCTTTGACATCTCAATGCGGGTAAATAACGTCTCCATGAACTCAAACTGAGTATCCTACAAAGGAATCCCAATCCCGCTACTTAAAATGTTTCGGACATTATCCAACATTTATGACCACAGTGGAGGATAAACACGAAAATCTTTTCTGTGGGTTCAATGTTGGGACTGGCACATTATTGTTTCCACTTGCAGTTCTAGCCAGAAATTCAGCATCCAGCCTCATATAAGTCGTCAATACGTTCCTGAGATACTTAAACGCCTCCAGTGATGTTCCTCCTTTTGAACTATTGCGAATATCACTCCGGATTATCAGTTATTTGGAATCTTTCCGGAGGTCAAAGTTGCCTGTAATACACGAATCAGCAAAGGCCTTTAACATCTCTGCTGAAGGCCTTTAACATCTCTGGCCGAAAATCTTCCTCTGCAGTGGCCTTGCTAAATTTTACTGCTCTAATCGCACCTGTGGTATCAGCCTCTGTGAAATCAATATTCACCCTTAGAATCACTTGTTAACAGGACGTTTTTTATTGCACCTGGATTCAGGTGGTCAGCAAAGTATTTTCGCCATCTCCAAAGACCGTCCTACTCTGTACATAACAAAATACCAACTGAGTTATTAAAGACTTTTCTGGAAGAGGGCTTCTTGTTACGAAGTCTGTATTGGCGGATATAAATTCAGTCTAGTGTAACCTCAAAGTAATCCTGTGATCTAGCTTTCGCGTTTTTACTGCCTCTGCATAATCTTTTGTTCCTCAGTGTATTGAATGCGCAAAAGAGGAGACTTGTTTCCAAGCCAAGCTTTGAAAGTCTGGTTCTCTTCTCAGGTGGCATCATTAACCTTCAGGTAAACCTGGAGTGGGATGTTCTTTTTCACCTGTCGGCATAACGAGCTGCCTTCGACCCGTAGGATTGTACTACTGACGAAACAATCGCCATCTCGTTTCGATGTCTTCACTTTGTTCAAGATATTCACTGAATTAGCATGCATTAATGCCCGCATATTTGTTTCTGATTCCTTAATTCGCCAGAGAGTTACCTAAGAATTGAAATGAAAACTCTTTAAGCTTTCAAAATATTTAAATCAGATAATATGCAGGATTTTTAAATATTTTTTCACCGGTTCATATTCTCGAAACTTATCATTATCAATGTTTCTCGTAATTATTGGCGATCTATTTAATTTCGAACGCCATTACAGTTTTGAAAGTTAAAAAAAAAAAAAAAAAAAAAAAAAAAAAAAAAACTGTACATCCTGTTCATTACGAGGATCACACATTTCCTTGAACTTTTGTTCTGTAGACTTATTTTATTGAATGTTTTAATAACTTTACTAAGCGAATAATTAGATTCATGTGTGTTATTTGCAAAAGTATTGTGCTTGCAAACGATACAGACTGTTACATTGATTTCAGTATATATCATTTTTTCAAATGTTTTATATCTTCTCTTCATTGAATTTATATCAATACTTGCAATCGATATTCAAGAAATCATCAAACCAGGATCGTAAAGAAATGAGAAGAAATGAGAGATCCCCCAATTGTAGCAGTTTTTTTTATCAAATACTATTTCTTTCGATGGACAGCCATCAATTGGAATTAGCACACATAAGAGATGTGAGACTTTTGAAATTGCTACTTGAAGACCCGTCATCTACAAATTAGAAACAAGTGTGTTTAAATCGTATGAATAGCTGGTGTTCAATATTCACAAGTATTTATTGTAGTGGTTTAATGACTTTCTCAATTACTGCCATGTTTTGCAGACTCATGTTGCAGCATATTGCTGCAGTTAATTTGATATTTCTCCGTTAAAAAATATCTAAGTTAATTGTCACTAAAATTCGGTTTAAGATCCTTTGAGATATCAAGTCATTGTATACAGGTTTCATTGAGATGCGTCCGATGTAAATCACCACGAAATGTTCAAGGGTGCAGAGCTTGTTTAGGGATTCAAAAAAAGCTTTGAATAAAATTTTGGTGAACATGCTATTCGCAACACATTTCGTTTACCATTAAATATTTCTATTGTGTCTTATTCGTCAAGTAATTACCAAAAAATGACAAAGGCAATATTTTTTATCTTTAATATCCAATCACCATCCCTGAGGAATTTTAGGAATAAATCAAACTCAGTGCTTTTTTGTAAAACCTGCTACTTAAGTATTCCATCAGTTCTTTTGCTGAAGCTCTTGGTTACGTGACACACACACACACACACACACACACACACACACACACACACATACACACACACATACACACACACATACACACACACACACAAACACGCACGCACACACACACATGCACACATATATGCGTACAGTAGGCTACTGTCAGTGATCTCCACCTCCCAAATACAATCACAAGCGTTTGGTCGGCTCCAGGCCATAGTAGCAGACAGTTGCCTAAGTTTCCACGCAGTGGAACCGAACCCGAAAGCATGTGATTGGGAAGTAAACTTCTTACCACACAGCCATTTTGAAATCCAAAGGAAATCTGTCATTCACAAAAAATGTAGAGTTGCTAGTTGCTACCTGCGACCCGCAACCCCTAAGCTAAAACACGCAAATTGAGAACAAATGATTCGATCTACAAGTACGGTTAGCAATTCGTGCTTTAGACCTAAAAAGTGCACACCGAATTTCACTGTTCTGCTAGTTTACAAGATTCCGATACAGCGAAATCATGTGAATCCTTACACCATATTCTAACTTTTTAAAACGCCAATGGGCTGGTTTCATAGGAAAAAAGTTAATAACAAAAAATAATTTTATCAATTTTCAGCAAGTAGACCAATCTTGCATACACTGCGTGGAACCTTGTAACGTTTTCAAAAGAAAATTAAATTTATGAACGTGTTGGTACTTTATAAATCGTTATCATATAAAAATGCAAATATTCGAAACTTCTTTTAGTCTTAAGAACTGTGCTCCCACACGCACACACACACATCACTGATTGAGCGATTAAATTAAGTGACTAATAAAGTGAGAGCGAACTCGTTTTGTTTCAACTTAAAACAAAGACCAAAAACCAAACTTCAGAAGCACCGCATCATTAAAAGAAAATTCAATGATATTAAATAAGAACCAAAAATGTAACGCTTCTCATGAGGTCAGAGTTCAGTGCCTTCGTGGTTTTTATTAAGTTGCAACAAAAAGAATTCAATGGCAAACTGCGTCGCAGCGGTTCGCGTTGGTCCGATTCTTATGACCTCACCTGCCTCTTAACACATGCGGCAGAAAGTGTTTAATCGTTAGAGGTATTATATTATTTTAGAGTACACTGAATACATTTTCGTCCCTAATCAGTTAAATTACCGCCCCCGCAACAATTTTGCTGCCAATCATTTTATTTCAGACCCGCCCCCAGGTGTTAGAATCTCCAGCGTTGAGTTTTCCTGATGTTGACAAAACGTTCATTGTACACACACACACACGTAAACACTTACATGCTCACGCACATGCATGTATATATGAATGTGTGTATGTCTGTGTATGCATATGCATATATATATATGTGTGTGTGTGTGTGTGTGTGTGTGTGTGTGTGTGTGTGTTTCTAGAGCAACGCGACGCGTAATAACGGAGGTGTAAGTTCATGTCTCATAGCCGGCCCCAACACTTTTTCTGAAAAGTAGGAGTAGCTTATCCAGTTCAGGCTATATTATTAGCATTATCCTGCGTGTGAGAATTTAAAATCACTTCTTTAACTTTCTAAGACATCTCAACGCTTCTAAAAGCAAAGTTTGTTTGTTTGTTTTCGTTCATCGTAATTTGAGATTATATATAAGTGTGTGTGTGAGCCTGTGTGTGCGTGAGTCAGTGTGTGTACATTGTGTGTACATTGTGTGTGTGTGTATGCATGTATACGTATTTGTTGCGGACATTGACCAAAAATTTCTATACCTTATAAAAATCTGAAATGTTGTCTGTAATCTTCCTCTAAGTAGCTCAACCTCTGCATTTGCTGCTGGAAGCATCTGAGATGGAGGCAGTCTCATAAAGTTAATGGACTATTCTGAATCTTCTGAATTAATATATTACTTATTATTTGTATGGGACTACGTATGATTTTCAACGAATTCAAGGTGTCATATCAGGTGATACGTAACCGATACATTAATAAACAGGTAATGCTAAACACCTTATATAGTTTACGAATATCTTTCTATGTATGAAATTGATTTTACCCTGATCAGCTTGCTTTTATTCTAAACCTGATGATCAATATATAACCAAAATCAAATTGTAAGACAGTTTAAAGAGACACAGATTGATTTAACACAGATGTTATCCAGTCAAAATTTTGATTTTGCTAACAATGAAATTTTCAATTGCATCTTTACTCGAGATAATATGAAATGTCTGAGACGTTTACGACAGTCTGGGCCAATTTTAAAAAGTTAATGGAAGCTTACCAAGTAAGACAGTTTCTAAAGTAATCTATTATGATTATTCCAAGCGGAAAGAATACTATAAAATAAAGATAAGATATACTGTTAGATTAAAATGGTTTTCAATCAAATAAATCATTAGTGCATAAATATGGGTGAGCTTTGATGCGAATAATGATTAAGAGGCAGCGATTAAATATATATTTGAAATCTCACAAAAGGTTAGTCAAAAGAATATAATGTAAATAGTCTTGAAACAATTGTAGAGAGACTGTATCGTTAAGTAAATGAATCTGTACACAACGATATAGAGATGGATACAATATTGTAAATGAAATAACAATGTAGGCTTTAGAAGTCTTCGTGTTGTAAGGCGAGGAATTTTAATTAAGATAAAACATTGACAAGTATAAGGCTTTTGTAAATAACTACGTAACGCTATAAGAGTGTCAGGATGTGGAATGTACCGAGGACACCTCCTGCATGGCAGAACAATAATATAGAGGATTTAAACACAGATGCTTTAGTAAGACAAATAATTTTAGTTAATTAAAATTAATATCATTCTTCTGGAGAACAAATAATTAACAAAATGACTAAATTGTCCAAAAGTAAAGCAGGAAAGTAGTAAAGTCAATCCCGAAATTTAAGATAATTAAAGTTAATTAAATATGGTTTCAAAATCGAACATTATTTCTGACACAGTCTGTTAGTGGATGCTGCTAGTCCTTATTATGTGTATAAGTGAAATCAACAATATTGTATCTGAAAGATTGACATTTATGACAGCTATTTCTAATTTTGTTACGACACTATACATCTCGTTATAATCGATTTGATGGACACGTTCCAACCACACACTCACACACGTAAAATGTCAACTGAAGTTAATGGTTCTTGCCATTCCTAACGACTCAAAAACAGTATCATAACAAGCAGCATATTCGATATTTTTCCCTCTGCATTCATCACACATACGTTATACTGAATGGACCTACTGCAGAAACCACTCGGTTGCGTTTCATCATTACTATGACCTATCAGAGCTACATGATGATAAACACAACATACATAAATATCGAAAGTGGGGGAAGATATTCTTCCTGGTATACAAAGCATTGAACTATTTAAAGCTTCCATCTTGATAAATAAGGTCTAATCCTTTTTTAAAGCCAAATCGGGAAAACCCACTAATTATTAATAGTAATAAACTTTTGGCCAGATTCTACATTTTCGCAGCCAGTATGTTGTACGTCTTAAGAGGATGAAGAAGTAGGATTGTTCCCTGCATCCATCCATCGACCACCGGGTGGTTATGGATCGATTGATAAAAATGATTGCCAAAATAGGAAAAGAGGCCACCACAAAATTTCATCAGACGCACATGTAAGCTAGTGAGAATAAATGTATAATTATCCACAATCTATGTTCATTGTGTGTCTGTGTGTCTGTGTGTTTAACAAATGAGAAAAAGAGAGAATGGAATTCACGAGATTCTTTATTAATCACAACGATCGTTTCGACCCATCTTGCATCGGCCTCTCGCAGATGAAAACCTGGACAACTGGTTGCGGAGCTTCATCATTCGGTGTGGATGTGTCAGGTCAGGTGATATTTTAACAAGTTTGTAATAACATTCCAAACCACAATACCCTGTATCCAACCAGCAACAGGCAAATAAGGAAAGAAATGTATAATTATGGAAGTAAACAAAACCCAGTTTGTTGAGCAAATGATGCACCGCAACCAGTTGTCCGGAATCTCATTCGCAAGTGACTGATGTAAAAATAGCTCGAAACGATCTTCCTGAACAATAAAGAATACTTTTCTATATTTAGATATTCTAAATAAATTTTGAAAGTTATGTTATGCAATATTTAAATACTTTTAACAACTTTTATTGTAAGTAAAATGGGCATAATGCCCATTTTACTTCAATATTTGCCTTAGGAATACAATTCAACATCGTACAGACCGGGCCGAATTCAGGGAGACCCACTAGTATATATGTATGTATGTATGTATCTATCTATACATACATGCACACATACACACACACACACACACACACATATATATATATACGCACGCTTACACCCCCCACACACATATTTATGTATATATATATATATATATATATATATATATATATATATATATATATATAGGAAAATGAAAAAAAGCCAGAATGCTGAACTGGGAGCATAATTTAATAAAGATTTTTTCTAACCGGTTTTCATTGCCATGAAGCAAATTATCAAGAAGAAGGAGAATGAAAATGTTTTTTTACAAAGAAGTACAAAAAAGTACAAAATGAAGAAAATAATATATAAAACAATAATATATAAAAAAAATAAATATACCCATACATTATATTGTCTTTGAGCTTTTGTAGTTCAATAGTAGTTCATGTATAAATTGGTAGGAAAAATAAGGATGCATGAGAGTTGAGAGTTTTGTTAGGTTTAAAAAAGGGTTAAAAGTTTGTGTTAAGCAGGAAATGTGGTGTCAAAACAGGAAGTGTGTGTAAGGGGAGACAAGTGTTTTTAGTTAGAGTTATGAACTCTTTTTTTCCAAACAGGAAGTTTGTGTCAAATTCTGGCTGCACAAACACCCAGAAACATTTCCTAATCGCATCAACACAACTTTCATCATAGAATCACTTAAGGTCATTCTGACCAACAATTACTTCCTGTTTGCAGACACATACTTTCGCCAAAAATGTGGTATCGCGATGGGTACTAAAGCTGCACCAGTCCTTGCGAACCTCACAATGGGTTTTTTTGAATTAACACTATATGAAACCTCACGTCAGAAATTTGGACACCTTTTCCACATCTTTTTAATGGATAACTGGAAAAGATATTTGGATGATTGTTTCATCATATGGAATGAACCCTATGAAAAACTTCTAGAATTCAAATCCATTCTTAATAACATACATCCCAACATTCAATTCACTATGGAATTCAGCAAACATCATCTCCCTTTTCTTGATCTCTTAATCATAAAAAACACCTAATAACCAAATCACAACCGATATCTACCACAAACCTACAGACTCACAACAATATCTCCTTTTTAGCTCATGCCACCCAAAACACACCAAGATAAATATCCCCTTTAATTTAGCTAAAAGAATTTGCACCATTGTCTCTGACCCAACCACTCGAGAAATACGCTTACAAGATCTCAAAAAAACACTGTTACAACGCCAATATCCCTCCACACTCATAGATCTTGGAATAAAACGTGCCAAGGAACTTCACAAAAACACACTAAAAACCAACCAACATAATAACACACCCAACCCCAAAATACTTCCATACATCTCCACCCATAACCCCAATAACATCGAAGCATTCACCACAATTAAACAAAACCTCCCCTTACTCACCACAGACCCGAAAATGAACAATATCATTAATACACACAAAGTCCTTAAATGCAAAAGGCAACACAAATCTTTGAAAACATTATTAACCAATTCCAAACTACATACACCATTTCCACCCCCATCAGTTAAAAAATGTGCACGCCTTAATTGTGGCACCTGCCCCTACCTACTTGAAGGCTCTGAATTTACCTTCAAACGAGGAACAAAGTTTAAAATTAAAACCAATTTCTCTTGTTCCTCGAGTAACCTCATTTATGTCTTTACTTGCGCAGGTTGCCAAAACTTCTATATCGGACAGACGAGCCTCCCGTTACGTAGAAGAGTAGCTGTCCATAAGGAACAAATACACCTCCCTCAATACCGCCAAATTCCACTCAGTGGCCACATAGACTCTTGCGCCAGAAACAAAAACCCTAAATTCATTATATTCCCTTTCTATCAATGTAAAGACAGAATCTCCACACAAGAAAGAATCAACAAGGAGAATCTTTTCATAGAGAAATTCCAACCATTTCTTAACACACACAGCCCTCAGTGACCTTATTTCTCTATGAACAGACACAAACTTCCTGTTTGGAAAAAAAGAGTTCATAACTCTAACTAAAAAACACTTGTCTCCCCTTACACACACTTCCTATTTTGACACCACATTTCCTGCTTAACACAAACTTTTAACCCTTTTTTTAAACCTAACAAAACTCTCAACTCTCATGCATCCTTATTTTTCCTACCAATTTATACATGAACTACTATTGAACTACAAAAGCTCAAAGACAATATAATGTATGGGTATATTTATTTTTTTTTATATATTATTGTTTTATATATTATTTTCTTCATTTTGTACTTTTTTGTACTTCTTTGTAAAAAAACATTTTCATTCTCCTTCTTCTTGATAATTTGCTTCATGGCAATGAAAACCGGTTAGAAAAAATCTTTATTAAATTATGGTCCCAGTTCAGCATTCTGGCTTTTTTTCATTTTCCTATTATTTCTCCACGTGCGGTTAACACAACCCCACTATTTACTGACTTATATATATATATATATATATATATATATATATATATATATACAGAGAGTGAGAGATAGAGTGAGGGATAATTGTCTGCAACTTATCGGCTTTTAAGATATATTCCTTAATAAATTCTATAAAACCTCTCCCGTTAAAGATTCATCTTTTCTATGATTTAATATATTATATTTTCTGAAATTTTGGATATATGTTGTTCCCGATTATTTTGCGTTTCAGGGGGTCTTCAATTCTTAGCGAACAATTTCCTTTTTACAGTTATAATTGCATGTCTTATATTACAAATTTTGAACAATAGCATGATGTCAGCTAGCGTTTATTGTAATACACGCTTTCACATCTTCTTACATTTATGAGAATGTATTGACATTGCATTATTTCCCACTCTTTATATCCATCTCTCGATTCCTATCAAGTTATTGAACAGTTTTCATGATTGAATCAATCATGATGGATAAATAATTTCTCGCGCATAATTCTAAACCTATATCGTTCACAAATCTCTATGGGTGAGACATCCGCCATCACGTTCCGTTTCTTCATGTTATCATTAATCTCATTTATCATAACTTATAAGGATATATATTCTTGACACATCTTAGATTGTTGCTTGCTGAAAGCGCTCACTTGAATATTTTTTTTCTAATGACGTTCACGAACTGTGCGAGGAAAATTTCCTCATTTTAATATACATGAATGGTTTTTATTAAAATTAGGAATGACACGGCTCATCAGTGTGTTTATTCTATCGTTGTAAATGTGTTCGCGTGTATCAAAATACACACATTCCTGCATATTCTATCAATAATTTTACAGCTATCAAATCATTTATATATCCATATACATTCATGTATTTCATATATTAATACGCATATGTATATATACTTAGATACAAGAATATATATATATATTTATATAAAATATTATATATGTATGTATCTCTCTCTCTCTCTCTCACTCTCTATATATAATAAATTATATATGTATGTATCCCCCTCTCTCTCTCTCTCTATATATATATATATATATGTATATATATATATATATCTGTAATGAACATAAAAACATATGCAGAGACGTTATGTGGCTGTCGGTGGGGGTGAGATATTAAAGAGGAGTAAATAACAATAGATTGAAGCAAATGAATGAAATTTGGATTCATAATTCGCTTGGGTTCTGGATGAAAACAGTTTTAATATCTCCGTAAAAATTGACAGAAAAGCAATACAGGATTTCTCAAGAAAACACTCTTGATTTTCATGGCTAAAATAAAATGATATTTATTTTTTGAAATTTATCTTACTTCCTACTCCAAATACATTCTAACGCACACACACACACACACACATACCTACATATCTGCATACATACATGCATACGTGCACATGTATGTTCCTAATACATGCAGACATAGCCACACACACACACGTATATATATATATATATATATATATATATATATATATATATATATATATATATATGGATATATGTCCATATCGATGTGTGTACATATGTGAGTATTTATATATATATATATATATATATATATATATATATATATATATATATATATATACTATTTTAATTATATTTATATGTGCATAAATGTATGTATGTATCTATCTGTGTATATATATAGATATATATATATATATATATATATACATATATATATGCATGTATATATATATGTGTGTATATATATATATAAATATATACTTACACACACACGCACATATATATATAAATATATACTTACACACACACGCATACATATATAAATATATACTTACACACATATATATAGATATATACTTACACACACGCACACATATATATACATATATACTTACACACATACGCGCATATATATATAAATATATACTTACACACACACACACAAATATATTACTTACACACACACACACACACACACAAATGTATACTTACACACACACAGACACACATAAATCTATACTTACACACACACACACGCACACAAAAATATATACATATTTACAAAATGTAGAAGCAATATTTCTCTCGCAAATTTGTCATGTGGATGTTATTTTTAAGAAACAATACCTGAATATTTAATTGTGTGTGTTATTATATTAGGCCAGATGTGCTTATAAATATGCATGCTTTACGTGCAACGCATATAACAGCTCAATTTATCATCTCTCAAATTTCTTCTCAGCGGAACAAATAAGTGAATTACTTGTGCATATGTCAAGAAAATAAACATAAATACTATAGCAAGATTGTAATTTTTGCCTTCGAAATTCAGATTTCTTAAATGAAAATATCAGGAAAAAATATTTCATCGTTTGATACAAAGGCATGCGTCAACGTGACGTATGTATGTATGAACGAATGTATGTATGAACGAATGTATGTATGTATTCATGCCTTAGATTTATTTTCTCTCAAATCACAGTATTCTGCTGTTGACCATTTCCTTCTTTAATCTTGATGTGCATCTTTCTGTCCACTATCATTCAGGTTCAAGCCTCTCCTGCATTTCCCCATACCGTCCTCATGTATTCTTCGATGTCGACTCCATCAGTTTTTCTCAGTTATTCTCATAAAATTCGTTCCGTTGTTCTGTTCTGCTTCCCACCACAATTTGATCTTTTTTTTCTCATATTGTTTCTCTAAATCTTCTCTTCCTCATTTTCTATGTTTCATTGCACTCTAATGTGCTTCGCAGCTCAGATTGATTGAAAGTTCACCGTTTTTGATTCAAGATATATTGCTGTATCTTCTGGAAAAAAATTTCATTCTAGCAACACACTAATTCTCCAATCATCTGTATTTCACATATCCACTCTGACCTAGATATTTATCATTATTTTCTTTGTCCATTACTGCCTTTTCTATTCTTATCGTCATTTATCACATACTTGACCGTTTCTTGGTCTTCGTTCAACAACACACTTTTACTCGCTCGATATGCGTTTACGTAGAAACATTTTTAATTCCCTGCCTACATTTATAAAGAGTTTTATGTCATCCATCTGTCAAGTACTTTCCTTGTATCATTGTTTCTCCTTGCTCCAAATCTGTTTTCTTGAATATTTCTTACAAGGCGTGGATGAAGATCTTCGAACTGATGGGACCTCCTTCCCTGACACTTTCTTGTATGAGCATTGTGTCTGAACAGCCATTATCCTGCTGTACTTAAATATAATTTTGCGGACCTGAAGATCGTTTTAAGGTTGTCGTCATTGTTCTGATTTATGCCTATTTTAAAGAGAACATCGATGAAGGCCTTACCCTGTATAAAGTCAAAAACCTGTGCATTGTCTATGCATCCTATGCTGGTTTATATGAATTCTCTCTTAACATTGGCGTGACTTGATTTCTTTGTAGAAGAACTAAAGCATATCCGTTCTGTTGGTTTAGTTTCTTTAAATCCATTCAGGTGTGAATGATTTTGACGTTAAACTTGGACATCCAAAATTAATAAACTGCTATGCCTATCGAGTTCATATCTTGCTTTTATCTCTCTCTACGATCTTATTTCCCTTTCAAAATCCAAGGATTTTGTTTGCTGTTAGCTTCACATCGGTTACTTCATCATTCTTATTGATTTTCTACCGATTTTCATTTTGATGTGACATTATCGACTCCCAAAGCTTTACACCTTTTAAATTTTTTAATGCGTTAATACTTCCATTCTTTCACCTGGTGAATAGGCATTAATTACTTTTAGTCTCTTGGTTGAGATTTCATTTACCATTTGAGAGTTTACTAATGATATAACTCCTGATAAAATTATGAAGGTATCTTTAATAATTCCATTCTATCCTCCATGAAAGCACAATTTATTACGCTTCCGATGTTTTTCTTTCTTTTAGGATTTCTCTCTGTTCGCCAGAATCTTTACAAACATTTTTCTCCCTCTATCTCTATCATCTTAGCTTGCGTTCTGATTTTCCCCGTTTCTACTGTTCTGCTGAATAAAATACCCCTCTTTGTTTCAGCTATTTTTTCAAGCATTTTAACTTCCCTATTTTTTCATCCACCTTTATCTTACCTATTTTTTTCTTTTTTCCTGGCAGGAGTAGCAATCCACGTTTTCATAATCGATTGACTTATTCAATATTAACGCTTGAAAATTAATGAATAGTTCTACTTGGAAATCTTTTACACAAAACTTATTTTATGTATTTTTTGTTATTTATAATCTTGAATTTTACTAAATTTCTGTATATTCTAATTTTTGCTTTGACTATCTCATGGCTGCTTTCTCTATGTATACCATAGTCCTGAATTAAGAAATAGTCAGGATGACATCTCTTGCCAATTTTGATGTTCTTATCATATGCAATGATCATTCTTCTTATACAGTTTCAGATTAAAATATGCCGATTCCTGACTCTCTCCTTTCATTCCTAATTCCTTCAATGGTATCTGATTCCCCTCATATCAGCATCTCCACTTTGACAAGAAAATCACGCTTGTTTACTACACATCTGGATCCGCATCGTCCATTGGTTTCTTTATTCCAACGTAAGTTTCCTCTTTTCTTCATCTGCACTATTTATTGTTCTTCCTTACACTTCTATGACTTCTCTGGTCTCTCCCATCTGAGATCCCTCTCCAGACTATTGCATAGTATATATTTTTTCCTCTTTGGTACTCATCTATGTTTCTTATTCCTTTTACTTTGTCCATTATTGATATATTTATATATAACAAAGGGACTTCATTTAGTTTTGTTATAAATTCGCTTGCTGGCAAGAGGTGTTCCAGTTAGCCATTGTTGCTTTGCTCTCTAGCAATCCACGATCCCTTCCACCTTGAAAATTCACGTATGAAACAAAACGTGCCCCACACATTAATGACATTCTTACGTTTCCTCTCAACTGTCACATAACTTCCTTTCAGATCAAGCCATGTACTTACATCTTTAGTCATGTCTGTGCTCGCCTAAAATCTGTGAGGTTTGCATCCGTTCCTCTTTCACTAGTCAACGATACAAGATTTAATATCAAACAATTAGAAATTTTAAGACATCACTGAACGTTTATTAGCGGTGATAGATTTAGCATTATCTTAGAATGTTCATTTCCCTAGATAAATAAGTTCTACTTCACAGTTTATTTCAAAGATGTAAAATGCAGCTTTTATAGTTATGTATTTAATTACACGATTAAAACGACTGATGCCATATTGACTTCTTTTAAACATTTTTTTTACAATATTTATTAATCTGATAAAATTCTATTTTATTCTCCCCTGGTGATATTTGAAACGTATTGGCGCCTGGAATGCAACGATATCTCCAACCTTCAATCTCTCTATTATTATGATACTTTCGATCACATGATGAATTCCACTGTATGTACATTTACCTATCTAGGTAAGTAAATGTAATTTCGATTGATACTCTACTTCATATAGATAATTTTTAATATTTCAATCCAATACCATAGGTATCCAGAAAACTACTTCATATATTCACGTACCTATACAAGAAAAATGTAATGATCGCGCACACATACCTGAATGTTGTATATATTAATCCGCAATTTTGTACTTTCAGATTTGCAATTCCAACAGGCCTGGGGTAATTCAGAATTGATCCAACGATGTACGGAATATATATATATATACGTGCACACCTTCTATATTGAATACTTCGGATTCACAGAAACAGAATGTATTTCTTATGAATTATAGTAGATTTTGCTATATATGCCACAGAATATTATTTCTGCGATATCCTACATGATAGAAAATGAATACTTCGTGTACTGAATATAAGTACACAAACATGCATAAATACATATGTGTATGTAAAAATATATATGAGCCTGTATGCATATATGAATAGACGCCTACATATATATACATTAGTCTATAAATATGCGAGTGTCTATATATATATATATATATATATATATATATATATATATATAGGTTAGCGCAACCTAGCTTATGTATATTTCAATAAGCTTCGTAGAATATTGGTCCTGGCCATGATTACCACCAACAGGAAGACATATTTAATCATTCCCCCTGTTTTAAAGCAATACTGTGAGCACTGCAGCTCATTCGAATAACGAACTATTTATAGAAATACATCAAGGTGTAGGTGGTTTCTCTGGAATTTGTTGGAGGAATCTCGCTTGAATTTTATGGCGTATTTATTTCCCTATATGTGATTTGTCAAAGAGAGGAGGGAGAGTTGAGGTGAAATACTTATGTCTTAGTGTTGTGATGTGATACCAGCATGATCTACACCCGCTCACCCACAAACCCACCCACATCCGCACCCATACTTACATGCATGTGAGTCTGTATTTATTGTTTATATGTATGATTATTTAAGTATTGGGTATGTCCCTTTTTAGTTAGCTGATGAAGCACGTTCACCGCCTAAGGGGACCAGACGTAATCCACAGTATCTACAAAATGGGTCGAAATCTTTGTTAGCAATAAATGTATTCGTATATTGCATTTTTCGTCTCTATCATTTGTCGTATCTGTGTGTGTGTGTGTGTATGTATGTGCGTGTATGTATATTATATATATATATATATATATTTATATATATATATATGTGTGTGTGTGTGTGTGTGTGTGTGTGTGTGTGTGTGTGAGAGATGTTACAAAAAAAACAAACAATGGAAGAGACTGATGTATTAATTTAACGGTCGGGAAGTGAGAAAGTCCTTTACGTTTCGAGCCTACGCCCTTCGACAGAAAGGAGCACAGAAATAAACAGGAAGTGAAAATAAAAAAGGTTTAATGGCTAGCGATTTATCATGGCGAATGCCGGACAGAGGGGTCACCACAAGAGCGCTAGGAAGAAGGGGAGATAATAAAGTATTGGTGATTCCAAAACAAAGGTGCGCGTGCATGGGTATGTGAGAACGGCGTGTATGTGCGCATATATATATATATATATATATATATATATATATATATATATATATATATATTTATATATATATATATATATATATATATATATATATATATATATATTTATATATATATATATCTCAAAGAGGTGAGGATCGAAATCCTTCAAAGGTGTGTCAAACATGCAAGTGCACCGGTACAATCCAAGCAAAAGAATATATATTCAGTATTTGCAAACGCAATAAATTAAGGATAAGGAAAGGAAAAATTATATAGGTGTAGACGATCTTTAATTCAAATCAAAGTTGGTACAAATGCAATATATATTCTCCAAACTGTTTCGGTAAAACGAAAAGCTCTTCTTGAAATAAGACTTACATTCTTTGTATTACATTTTGGTATGAATAATTAAGACCAACGCAAAATATAAAAAAAAACATATAGCCCAGACAGGAACGAACAATCGAATAATGATAGAATTAAAAGTACTCGAATGTCAGACCATTCAAAATGAGAAATATATATATATATATATATATATATATATATATATATATATATATATATATATATATATATATATATATATATAGGTAAGTGGTAGGTTTGCCTCGATCCTTCAGGGGTAGCCTGAAGCACCCAAGCAACGAGGGGATGTTTATATCCAGAGGCACTCCTGGGGGTCACCTGTATGGGTACCGTCTTGGGAAGAGGGCGTCCAGAGGCAGGTAATTTATTGCTTAAACCGTAGTTTATGTATTTACTTGGAGAACGGACTGTATGGGTACCGAAGTAAATATATATATATATATATATATATATATATATATATATATATATATATATATATATATATATATATATATATATATAAACTTTCCAGCGTTCCATTAACATTAGAGTTTACGATATCTAAATATCTTTTAAAGACATAAATTTCACGAAACAAACAGATTAACTAGGTAAAATCGGACAGAGCTTATGGGATGACCTGATATCTTTATATATAATCTACTGCTCTATGACTTAGAGTGCGTTTCTTTTTCGTATTTATGATTTACTGACCACACACACACACACACATATATATATATATATATATTCAGCATTCTAGAAGACTGGAAGAGTCGGGAAGCTTGTAGTAGCACAGAACCGCATCAGACTGTTATGGAGGAAGGTAGAATAACGCCCAGCTTTTTCCTCTTGGGGTTCATATCCTTATTCCATTAATAAAATGCAACATGTAGTCCCAGTTCCTGCTGTATGTTAGGTAAAATACCCATTAAAATTAAGAATTCTGGAATTATTATTTGCAGAGTTACTGTATAAGAAGAACCTGGAAATGTTTGTATTATTTATTCACTATTACACGTGATTAATTTGCTAATAGAAATGACAAACTTTGAAATGTTACATAGATATGTAAGGCATAAAAATTCATCACATGCCTCCCTAACATGTAAAAGTTTGTATATTTCCAATTTCCTGTTTTGTTTTACATATATGCAAACATAGCTGCGTATATATATATATATATATATATATATATATATATATATATATATATATATATATATACACACACATACACATATATTTATACGTATATATATTTTATCTCAAAATACAAAGGTAATACTCAAGAAAAAAACAACAACAACGTGAGGACGTGGTACAGGCAACGTATTAAAAGACGCTGAGGGAAGGAAAAAGAGGTTGTTTTATGTTTCGAGCAAAGATCTTCTTCAGAAGCAGAAGAAGAAAATCCAAGAGAAAATGTTGAGGCGAAAATCAGCAACAATCCACATTATATTTTTTATTTAGTCAATTTTTCCATTTTCTCGATTTTCTCATTATATATATATATATATATATATGGAAGGACTTCACCAACTGTGCAAACAACATGAAATACGTAAAAACAGGACAAGTAGACACAGAGAAGGGAACCTTCCTCAGTTGCCGGCTTTCTTTCTACTCCTCATTTCGAGTATTCAGCGACAGAATGAAACTTCTAAGAGAGTTGCTCCCATATATATATATATATATATATATATATATATATATATATATATATATATATATATATATATGCGTACATATGAAAGATATATATATATATATATATATATATATACATGTGTGTGTGTGTGTGTGTGTGTGTGGCGATAAATAGAATAGATACATACGCACACCTACGCACCCGCACATGCATATATGCTTACGTACATACACACGCATATGCATAATTGAAGCACGCCGAAGTAAAAAACAAAAGTTATGGAGCTAGCAGGAACCATTTGGACATTACAAGACAGGAAGAACACCTTCAGCGTCCTGTAGGTTTTCTTGGCAAGGTTGAGGCATTATTGTATGAGCGAAACCGTTTCAATTATCTTCCCATGTGTGTGGAACTTAAGCTGTCCTTCGAGTTACTTTACTGTACTGTATATATTACAATTGTGGCTCTCAAATTATTTCAGAGCTTCAGGTTGTTGCATCCTTCAACAAACGAGCAATAAACACAGGCAAATGAGAAACAGAGAGACAGAGAGAAAGCTAAATAAATTGTGGGAAAGAAATGATCGTATAAAATCCTAGATGGACACATAAACCAATAGATAAATCGATTAATGTATAAGAATATCTGGTTTCTCATGTTTTATCACCATTTAATCCACATATATGGTTAGTTAAAAGCTTGCGTTGCACGTCAGTCAAGAATCTTCCAACTTCATAGATATATGTCATGTGTTTGAAGTTAATGGTGTCATGTTTTAAATAGAACACTGTCGTAATAATATATCCTATAAAGATTTTGATTCAGATATATGTGTGTATGCATATGGAAGTGTGTGGTGTGTGTGTGTACGCCCGCATGTGTGCGTATTATGTTTATTATAAACATACATGCATATATATATTTACACATAGTCATATGTATGTATATATATAGGTATACACGTGTGTCTATGTGTGTATATGTAATTTACGTATATATACATATATATTTGATAGATATGCTTACTTCTGTATCTTAAGAATGGGAGATATATATGTACATTATCTATCTATCTATCTATCTATCTATCTATCTATCTATCTACCTATCTATGTCCGAGTGTGTATTCGCGATCGGTTATAGAATTAGACGGCTCTGCTTGCATATGGAATCAGACATCAAAATGAATCACACACATAAAATTCCGCTTTGTTAGCAAGACATGAAGAAACATAAAAATTTGTAGAACCATCATATTTATAAAAATATAGAAAAATATACTAAAATACAGGACTTTGTCGGTGTGAGTTTGATGGTAATTGGGTACAAGTATTTCATAGAGTTTACTGGAAAATGGAAGAAAATATTTATAAACACTTGATGTAAGCTATATATAACCTTCTACACACATGGGCTCGCGGCGGTGCCCCAGCATCACCAGAGCTACACAGCTGAAACGAATTGAAAAATATAAGTATACATGGACACAACTTCACAAAAATATATGTATATATGTATAGGTATACACAGAATATATGTATAGGTATGTAGTTTTATACGCACATTCATATATTTACCTACATGCACTTATATGTGCGCTCATGACGTTTGGTGCATGGCTGTGGGTTTCATGTTTCGATGCTAGCTTAGGTGCTTGGTCACGAGGTTATAAGTTGGAAGGAAAAGAGAAATATTTGTCTGTATACTGCAGCACATTCATTAACTACATAAAGCTTGAAGTTATGCTCTTCTAAGTAGATTTTGATTATCTCACCTCTTTTCTAAATCTTGTTTTGTACATTCTATCTTGGAAATTTCACATGTAGCTATGCACAGTGCTCCAGCATTGGATGTACATATCCTGCATATAGAAATCCAACGATTATAGAACGGCTTATAGCAATCGCCTTGTTGCCTATAGTTCTTTAACGTTTTGACAATACATGAGGATTTATTTTCAAAAAAATAATAATAGTTCTGCTTATCATTGCGTTACTTAGACCATCGGTAACGCTTTCGTATGATTAGAGATAAAGCAGGAGAGAGAAAAGGGAATGTAATTGGACCGCATTCACGTGATTAGTTGAAGGGAAAATGAGGAGAAAGAAAAACGAGAGAGAAAAGAGGGTAAGGCGAAGAATGAGACAGAAAGAGGGAGAAACAGAGGGATAGAGAAAGAGAGGGATAGAGAAGCGTTCGTGACGTGAGGTAGGAGGGTATGTAATGATTTTAGCAGATGGGTGATGCTCTGATGTTGAAGTTAGAAGAAGGCATCGGGTGAGGGAAAGAGAGAAAGAACTTGTTTCAAATCTCTCAGTGAGAGTATACAGTAACAATATTGAATAGTAAAATATATTTGCCAAGAGAATGTGGCGGTCCTTTAAAGGACGATGTTACTGTTTTTAAACCCCAGGAAAGCAACTTTTCCAGCCGTCTATCGACACGGAGTCTGTGTCTGTATAGTGTTTGGAAAGGAGCTCAATGCTCCCATCTCCAGCCTTACGTGAATATCACAGACCATGGTTTCTGGGTGTTTACCTGTCTTCAGTGTGAGATAACCACTGGCTGTTGATGAAAGCTTTCTCCACTCGCAAACACTGTTGGCAAATAAACTTTACTATATATATATATATATATATATATATATATATATATATATATATAGCTATTTTGAGTATACAGATACCTCTTAATAGGGATGTTGACATTCAAGCTGGTTTAATCTTATATATAGATGTAAAATTTCAATAGTCCAGTATAACTTAATAGTACTGGTGTTTATTGTTTAAATAACCACCAATTACGTATATTGCAGAGTTTAATGATTATTACACTTCGATATATGAGCATATTTCAATATGGTATATTATAAGAAGAAAATGGAGAGTTTTAACTGATAAAATTCAATTCATTAACATATTGTCAAAATTCTCTGTAGCCTACAATTACTTTCCATACTTAATCAATTACAAGTTAATGAATCAAAAGTTAAAAATTGCATCTTGAAATAATGAGTGAAACATTTCCCCAGGGTGAGAATTAGACACATATTAAAGTTACAACACAACGAACGGATGATGGTCGACAGATTCAACATGAAAATAATTCCCGCGCGTGCATGTGCATGTCAATATTTTAAAAAAAAACGTTATATATTTAGGCCTTTTGTTTTTATTTATGTGTTTGTGCGCGGTAATAATATTTTTAAAAAACCGTTGTCTGTGTATTATCATGTCTTCTCTATTTGAGATTTGAAGGACAAAGACAAGGAGTGTAAACTCAAGTGGAAAATTATCGGCCACGCCATGTCCTATAAACTGGAAGACACCCGTTGTGACTTTTGTATTGAAAATCACGGAAGAATATATTAGACAATTTTTACATTTCTGTTAGAGCGAATGATTTAAAATATGACCGGTTTCATTTCTACTCTAGGAACAAGAGCTGAAATTTTTGGGGAGGGGACCAATCGATTAGATCGACCCCAGTACGTAACTGGTACTTAATTTATCGACCCCGGAAAGATGAAAGGCAAAGTTGACCTAGGCGGAATTTGAACTCAGAACGTAATGACAAACAAAATACCGCTAAGCATTTCGCCTCGCGTGCTAACATTTCTTATTTCTTTACTCTCCACAAGGTGCTACACACAGAAGGGACACATGAGGACAGACAAACGGATTAAGTCAATTAGATCGACCTCCAGTGCGTAGCTGGTATTTATTTATTCGACCCCGAAAGGATCAAAGGCAAAGTCAACCTCGGCGGAATTTGAACTCAGAACATAACGGCAGACGAAATACCGCTAAGCATTTCGCCCAGCGTGTTAACGTTTCTGCCAACTCGCCGTCTTAAAATATTCTTTTCTATTCTTGGCACAAGGCCCGAAATTTTGGGGGAGAGGGCCAGTTGATTAGACTGACCCCAGTGCGTAATGGTACTTAATTTATCGGCAGACGAAATACCGCTGAGCATTTCGCCCGGCGTGCTAACGTTTCTGCCAAATCGCCGTCTTAAAATATAACCGGTTTCGATGTATCCATCTTATCAAATACCAACAAGAATTTTTTAGGAAGTGAAAGAGAAAAAAAAAATTGGGGTTACCAGGTTGTAGAGCAAAGAAAATTTTCTTGTAGAGTCACTCCTTATATGTGCTTTGTCTATGTACATTTGGGGCGGGGTTCAAAAGTTCAGGAATTCTATTGAAAAGAAGTGTTTTTTAATTGATAGTTGGTTTCTATTCAGGATTTTGCAAGCTGTGTGTTTGTATGTGTTTGGAATATGTTGTCAAAACATTTTTCTTTTTTTTTTTTCCTTTTTCTGCAAAGGATTTAGAAAAAATAAGTGTTTGTTTGTTTGTGTCTGTGTGTTGTTTTGTCTGTGTGAGCGTGTTTGTGTGTGTGTTGTTTCCGTTTATCGAAATATGTTTGGTGTATTGTGGTGGGTGTGTATATAAGTGTTTTGGCTTTATTTGATGTAGTATGTGTGTGTGTATGTGTGTGTGTGACAGATCCTTAGTTGTTGATCGACAGTGGGTGTTTAGATATTTAGTTTTGGTCTAAATTTGTTAAAGGATTTGGTGTGTGTGTGTGTGTGTGTGTTTCTTTGATGTGTGTGTGTGTATTTACAGTGGTGCCGGTGTATGTTTGTTTTTTTTTCGAAGTATGCTTTGTAATTTGTGGTGTGTGGGATTATGTTGTGTGTATTTGGTGCTTTAGGAATGTTTTGTGTGTGTGTGTATTATTGTCGTGTGTGTGCGTGTGTGTGTATTATTGTCATGTGTGTGTGTGTTATTGTTGTGTTTGTGAGTGACAGGTCCTCATTTATCGATTAATGGTTGTTGCTTCAATATTTAGTTGTGGTTTATATTTCTTGAATAGTTTTTCTATGTTTATTCTGTTGTTGGGCAATATACATAGGTATATATATATATATATATATATATATATATATATATATATATATATATATATATATGTGTGTGTGTGTGTGTGTGTGTGTGTGTGTGTGTGTGTGTGTGTGTGTGTGTGTGTAATTTACAAAAAAAGAAGAAAGACGAAGACGGGTGTGTAAACGCTCGGAAAGTCTTTTACGTCTCGACCCTACGCTCTTCAAAAGAAAAGAACACAGAAATAAACAGACAGAGAGAAAATAAAAACGGTTAAGTGGCTATATATATATATATATATATATATATATATACTGTGTATAATATATATATATTTGTTTGCGTGCGTGTGAGTATAAATGTGTATCTATCTATCGACACACACACACGCTCTATGTCTGTGTGTGTGCGTATGTACGTATGTATACATACGTGCTCATGCTCATATGCAATTACTAGATTGAAGCTATCTTAAATTGCCACCTCCAAACCACCATCGTTCTTTCCCCCGCCACCCCACCCCCAACTAAACATCGGTCTTGTAGATCTGTGAACGCTGTTTGGACCCAATAATTCTATTTTTAATGATGCTTGTGTTATGTGACTGAGTTTCTTGTGTCTGTCTCGACTAATTCAGTGACTTTTCTTTTTATGATGGCAATTTTTAGCTGCGATGGCTATTTTTGCAAAAGGTACTGAGTAAAACGTGAATAAATGGGTGGCTTTGAAGTTTATCATAGCTTTGCATGCTTGGTTTGGTTTCGCTTTCATTGAAGTTATTGTGTATTGTTGAATAAAATTTTATTGTCATGTTTTGGCTGACAAAATGAATTTGAATTGTGTGTTTGAGTTAGGAGAGTATGGACTGGTAGTATTCTTTTCCACTCTAGGCACAAGTCCCGAAATTTTGGGGGAATATGGGGCCCGTTGATTAGATCGATAACAATACGCAACTGGTACTTAGCTTTTCATCTTTTCGGGGTCGATAAATTAAGTCGACATCATCATAATTTGAACTCAGAACGTAAAAACAGGCAAACTACCGCTAAACATTTCGCCCGGCGTGCTAACATTTCTCGTAGTATTAAGAATCTCTGAATCTTTTGCAGGCTCCTTCGACAACAGTCATGCTGGGGCACTAGCTTGAAGAATTTTAATCGCAAAATATGAGATCAGTAACTTATTTTAAATCCTAGCATTTATTCTATCGACCGCTGTTACTGAACTACTAAGTTACGGTGACGTAAACACACCAACACCAATGTTGAAGCGTTGGTTGGAAACAACCACACACACTAAGATACACACATATGTAAATATATATGTGTGTGTGTGTGTGTGTGTTTCTGTAAATATGTGTATGTATGTACATACAGATGGTTAAAGGCAAACAAAATGACACACACACACACATACATACATACACACTCACAAATGTATTCTATGTGGTGCTTGTAGTTTACCTCAAGAAAATCAATTCAAAAGGCTTTAGTTGGCCCGTGGCTATAGCAGAATAGTAGAAGACCCATGCACAATGTGCTACACAGTGGAATTGATCCGATATCATGTTTTTGACATGTCGGCCTTTCACAATTGTGGTGATGCCTCCAAACTTATGATACTGGACACGCTTTTGTTGATGCGTAGACCTCAATAAGTTGGTGAGATCATTTTAGTAATTTACTTATGATCAGAATCCTTTCAATACCTATATTTGTTTTGGCCGAATTTCATGTCTACACCGAAAATGTGTACAAGCATTTTTCAAGCAAGTTTTTCGAACTTGTGACGTGAGGGAGGAAAATACAGAAGCAAAAGGAGAATTACGGTTATAATGGAATGGAAGGTTTGTGATACCTGTGGAGTATCTCCTTCTCTAATTATAATTATTTTTGTAGTTTCAAAGATCTGGAACACGAAGTCCACAAGCGGAGCACAATTCAATAGCCGTTTATTTACAGCGTTCTCTTTCCCGTGGTTCGCTCTCAGTGTCCATTGTTATGGCAGCGAGTGCTTTGTCTTAACTCCGTACACGTGAGACTCATTACCTCTGGAGATAAGCATGTGGAGTCAGAGCGGGACAAGAGTCCGCTGTGAGGTGCTGGCTACGCAGCGTTTCTCGGCGTAAGCGTGAGAAGAAATGAGAGTGAATGTCGTCGATTCTTGCTTAAATACTGGTTGCCGGCGAGAATCTCGTTGTGTCTCGCGCATGGCAAAGGGTTGAAGGCGAGATCTCGTTCTTGTCTCGCGCATGGCAATGGCTACCGGCGAGATCTCGTTCAAAATGATGTTAGCTTCTTGTACCTCGCTACACGGTGGTCTTACCTGTCTATCTGGAAGGGGTCACTCATAAGGTTCACGTACTCTGTCTGCCGCCGTACCGTCTAATAGGTCTACTCTCGTACGCTGTCCACTGCCAACTGGCAGCTCGCACCTCGCCGACCCCGCATGCCCACTGTGGCCCTTCCGATAGGACATGCGTACTCCCTCACTTCCGGTCCTTCCCTTTAACGCAGCCTGGCCCATAGCACCACAGAAATAACCTTTATTACTTATTCTACATCAGAATAAGTAATGTAGTAATAAATGCCTACATTCAAAAGGTATGCCATTTGAAACTATTTTCGGGAAATGAGAATAATTTTACAATATATGGGTTATTGAAGCTGCTAGTTTAAAAACACGCTTTCAGTGTTTGTTTAGTAGTTTATGCTTTATCGAAATATTCGGCGGTCTATATCTTGGTATTTCCTTGTTTCTTTGTTGTCACTTCTGTTTCTTTACTGCCCACAAGCGGTTACACACAGAGGGGACAAACAAGGACAGACAAACGGATTAAGTCGATTACATCGACCCCAGTGCGTAACTGGTACTTAATTTATGGACCCCGAAAGGATGAAAGGCAAAGTCAACCTCGGCGGAATTTGAATTCAGAACGTAAAGACAGACGAAATACTGCTAAGCATTTCGCCCAGCGTGCTAACGTTTCTGCCAGCTCGTCACTTCTGTTTCTGTTGAACTCTGGGACAATATTCTACAAAAAAGTATTTGTGTTCAAACGTTTCCACCGATGACACTTGTACCTTTCTGCAGCCATAAGACTACACCATCTAATTTCATGGTGCTTGTGATGTTACTTATTGGGTCTGTGTGTACGTTGGTTTGGTTTGGTTTTGGTTGCGTGACAGTGAGTTTGGTTCCTTTCGTGTGTAATTCTGGGAAGATGTGTATGGATGTGGTTTCGGTTCGATGTACATGTGTGTGTTAGTGCTCGACTATATTTTATGCTTTAAATGCTTTCACTTTTCGCTCTCCTTGTGGAATGTATTTTATTATGCATCACTCGATGAGTAGGTGCCTATAATACACTCTATTCGAGAGTGGATTATCGCTACGAATTGATGAAGATAAACAGTCTATTTTTATTGTGTGTGTGTCATTCAAATTCTAATAAAATCGTGGTTGTCAAAGTTGTATGACAGGTTTTAGAAGCAGCATCCATAACAGACAACTCGACTCCATCCAATGGAGAAGGAAACAAAATCGAAAAACGTCTAAAATTAAGAAGATAAAAAGAACAGAATGTATAATGATTGATAGGTTTTTAAAATAACTGCTGTATTTCAAATGATTAAGGGCGCCCGGTGCATTTTCAGACACACATATTTTATTATCAAGAAGGCTGAGAAAGTAAACAGTTTGGTAAAAGAATTTAGTATCTTTCGCTTTATATATGTATTAAATATGTAATTATAAATACATATATAACGATGTGTACACACACACACACACACACACACACACACACACACACACACACACACACACACACACACACACACACACACACATATATATATATATATATATATATATATATATATACTTCTTAGTGTTTACACGCACACACCCATATATGTGTGCATACATGCATAAACTCAACCTGGTATACTGATAAAACCGCCATTGACATAAACAGTAAAACATACACACAGTCGAACGAGAAAATATGTCAAACGAGCAAATTCGTGCACCCCTACACATATTGACTCACGTTTACACATATACGTACATATGTGTATGCATGTATATATATATATATATATATATATATATATATATATATATATATATATATATATATTTATATTTATATATGCAGAGTCATTTCAAATAAACTATCAAAAAAATAGTGAAAAAAAAGGACGTGCACAAGAATAATTAAAATTTGACGCTCTGCGAAGGGAGAGAATCGTTGCTAACGCTTCATGCATAGCACTTCGACGGAAACAGGGAAGATGAAAGAGAAATAAAAATCGCCAACACGTGCGGTGTGTATATCTACACACACACACACACACACATATAAAACTACTCAGGCATAGAAACATACGAAAAGAACCACAATTCCATAACCGCACTAAAATTTTGACAACGAATGCTTGATTGAAGAACAAGGCACTTTGACGTTTCGGAACAGCTGGTGTTTCATCACTGATATGAAGAAACGAACATTGAAAAAGCAAAATGAAACAAAGAAAACACGAATGTTTAATTGTATGGTTATGTCTGAAATTGCATGTGTGAGTGCGTTTGTGTGCGCCAAATATCGTTTGTGTAGGCGTACATTTGCTATGGTCTGTTTTGTTTTGCTTGTGACTGTGGACAAAATCATATTTACATTTGTCTATATGATTGCTGTATGACCTGAGTGGGGGTCTCATCTGTATGAGGGCTGGATGTTTACAGAAATTGTGTATCAACACAGACGTATATATATATATGTCTGTGTGTGTGTTATATTTCTGAAAATGCCCCTGCTGTGGTGTTTGCAACAGGAGCAACCTCAGAATTAGGATCAGCCATTACAGCAAGAAAGAAATATAGGCAGCAGACTGGTTGCTATTGCAACACCATTCTGCGCATGTCATCTTCCTCCTTCCTCCACTTCTTCCTTACACCACGCAATGCTTCACTAAATCCACTTCATTTTAATCTCTCTCTCTCTCTCTCTCTCTCTCTCTCTCTCTCTATATATATATATATATATATATATATATATATATATATATATATATATATATATATATACACACACACACACACAGATACAGAGGGAGAAAGCGAGAGAGACAGAGACATAGATACACGCATTAGGATCACTTACGCAAATGCGCATTTGTGAGGTATAAAATTGTCCCGCTTGACCCTTGCACTTCTAGCGGAGTCCCCTGTTTCATCTTCTTTCGGTGATCTCGGCCTGAGACACGCCTCGTCCTTTTTCTCATTATCTTTAACTGTCTTTGTCTATTCCTCCTGTAACAGAACGTATGCTCGAAACGTAAAATACCTCTGAGTCTGTTTTTCCTAAGCATAAATCTAATACACCATTTGATCTTTTTTAACCAAATCTCCGTTTTCTTTTCCACCACACACACACACATATAGATAATGGCATATATATATATATATATATATATATATATATAGCTTAATTTTATTCGTCCGTATTCGAAAGACATCTGTTGTCATGTCCTGTTATTATTCTTACTGTATTTGTGTAGTATCGTTCGTTTTTTTCCGTCCTCGTTTTTGTATATATTCGCTGCTTTTCTCCAAGGAATCTAATGCTCTTAGCTTAGTTTTTCCTTGGGGCTGGCCAGATTGGAGCAATATCGAGAATAACCAGCCGAAATTGCAAGGATAATCTGGATCTCGACTGAAGAAAGAAAACTCCGAATGACCTGTCCTTGTTTTCTCTGTATCGTCTGTCTGTATGTTTTGTCCCTTTCTTGTATCACCTAATTGTCTGGATGTTTTGCGTTCTTTTCCCATTCTGTATTATCCATATACATACAGTGTATTTGTATGGAATTAATAAATAAAAATTGTAAGTCAAATGTTAATCAAACTTCTCCATTTACTGTTATATATATATATGTGTGTGTGTGTGTGTGTGTGTGTGTGTGTGTGCGTGTGTGTGTGAGTGTATTTCTAGAAATAGTGTCTGCAAGGCAGGCAGAAATAAAATAAATATGATATGCCAGTTTTGGCCTATTTTTAAAGAACGCATCAGTGGTGGCCTGGCAGAATGGCATTTAATCTTGTGCATACAAAGCAAGACAACGCTGATATTGATTGCAATTTTTTGTTTGGAATGTACAATACATTAATTTATAACCAACGACGTAAACATAATACATAATGATTCCAAATACATTCATATCCATGCCACACATATAGTTATAATATTTATATAATGTTTAGTAACGGAAACCGCTTGGAAATGTATGGTAAATATATAGATAAATATAGTATTAAAAATTCCATGAAAAAAGCTTGTCACAAATACAGATATAATACCTTGTAATTATGACACATTGAAATACTGACGCCTCATAGAAAAATAACATATAGTAGTTCGGAAGGTATTTGAATATAATCATTTTATATCCAGCATGCTTATTCTATAAAACGTAGGCAGCAATGAAAGACTCCCATTACCCTAGTCTATGCCATTCTGTTTAACATGTTTGCTGATTGTTAATTGTTATTCTATATATTTTTCCTTTTATTTATCATAAATAGTTGTCACGATTTTAAAATCGTCAGCATCTTCTAGATGCTTTCACAGTTATTTCAGTTCTATATCTTATTCCACATTCAGTTACTAGCTTATCATATTGGCCACAATTTTGTTGATTATTTCTCCGTTTTGACTGCTCGAACCTCGCTTATAGTTGTCACCTTATTTCTCGTTAATACATATTTTTTTGCGCCGCTCCAAACGCGACACTCGCTTTTTCTTTCACTATACCAGTATACATCATTAGTTCTACCAGAGATTAAGCCTGTAACAAGAAAAAATATAAACAATGCACTGAATGTCTCTACCACATCTTATAAACTGAAATAATTTTATGTTTAAGCTTTAAATATTAATATATTTAAAATCGCTGCCTCTCACTCTCCCTCTCTATCAATACATATGTATATAAATTGATAAATATATAAACACGGACAAAGAGACTCGCTCCACACGCCCAACCACATATATATATATATATATATATATATATATATATATATATATATATATATATATATATATATATATATATATATATATATATATATATATATATATATATATATACATATATATATATATATATATACATACATTTGTTGCTTACTAAATAATTCTCGTCATGACACCACTTAAAACAATGGTTCGGGCATGACAAATGCCTCAGGAAGTAATAACCTCAAACCCACCACCTATCGTTTAAGGAGAATTGATCGCCACAACACATACAATACATCACCCCCTCCCCAATCCCATAACTCCTTCGCTGTTTCTCAATCTAACACCTCAATCCCATTTCTCCCATTTCTCCCATTTCTCCCGTTGTTCTTGACAGGCTTCGATGCGATGTTCTTTCTGCTCATTGGTCAGCAGGCGCGGGACAAACATGGCAGAGACACGCTGTAAGTTCAATTAAGACGTTAAAATTACTTGCACAGACCCATACGATAAACAAAAAAAAAAAAAAAAAAAAGCGATGTTTTGTGTGACACGGGCGCTTCACAAGCGAATTAACGTCTCCGACAGACGATGAGAGACCTGGAAGACCTGTCACGAGAGTCACCCCCGGAAATGTGGGGAAAAGTCATCAGCTTGTACATGAGGATTGTGGAAGGACGACGAAATTGTGCATTCAAACCGCTTGGAGACTCTCTATTTGTGACTCCTCTCCGTTGCCTCAGCATTCCAGTTCATATTTAAAGAACAAACGACGTGATAAAACGTGGCAACGTCCAGCCTAGCTGTTAATAAGTGTCAGTGCAGACAAACACACGTACACAGACGCACGTATGTATATGTGTGTATATTTGTTTATATATACAAAAGTGTGTGTGTGTATGTGTATATATATATATATATATATATATATATATATATATATATATATATATATATATATATATGCGAGTAAAAATAAATACAAAAAAGGTGGGTTTTTTTTGTATGATTGTGTATAGAGGAATATATTATTTTGCTTAAAAGAGTTCCAACACTGTCTGTTTTTTATGTTTTATTTATATTCCTGCAGAACTAATGTGGGGTATAGAATATGGAATATACAATATATAATATGATATACAATATACAATATAAAATAAAATAACATAAAAATGGATGGCACCATGAAAGAAAGAATTGAATGTAGATGAAATATTGAGTGTTCAATATAAAGGATCAAATATATAAATATATAAATATAAATATATATATATAAAGGCGACTCGAGTTTCAGGGCTATTTCCCTTCGTCATGGCCGGTATGACAGACTTTAACAGACTGTAATAAGTTGGCTGGTTTTCTGTCTTTTATACCAATTCCTTTGGAATATATTCCTGTGTATATATATATATATATATATATATATATATACACACCTTGACATGTCTGTGGATAAAGATATATGTATAGGCGCGTATATATGTGTGTTTGTGTGTACATATATATTGATTAATCATGCGTGAAAATAACTAAAGAAACAATAAAGCATAAATATATTAATAAAAATATTTGTGGTAATTATTCCTTTTATCCCAAATCACTTCTTTTCGTTTTAATCACTTGAGTATGATCATCAGACACGTTCGGCAACACTGTAATTCGTTCACTGATCTCTACAGCGAAGCAGCAGGACAAAGCGAAGTCATTATTGACGTGGTGTTTCTAAAATCATAAACAAATGATGAAAGAATTGAGATGTGTTTGATATAATTTTCCATGACCAGAATAGCAATAGTATATAAGTTATCAGCATAGCGTTACACATTTCCTATAATAATGTGCAAAATCAAGTTGAACGACCGAAGAATTACATTCGTCTCGTTTCTGGATTCCAAACCTTCTGATAGTTGAAGAATGTATCTATCGTTCTATTTGTACTTGCAGCAGACGGTAAAATGGAGAACAATTTCGGTAAGGTCCTTGTCATTCCAATAATGATTAATCAAATGCATTTTCTCGAAAATAGCAACACTATAATAATAATTATTGTTAGAACATTCTTACATAGTACTTATTAAACACAAACAATGTTCTTATGTATTAACTATGAACACAGATTCGTTTGTTAGTATTTAAGACTAATGTGTGGTAGATGTAGTCGTCCGACCCCTTTTCCGAAATTGTGCCAAAATTTGAAACCAGTATTTAACATTTAACATTGTCTTTAATCTTGGGCATCCTTTTTATTTCAAATTATTTGTGGCATGTTTTCTGTCGAACGTTGTATGAATTATTTCGTAATTTTGAACTTATTTAAATGGCACTTCTTTTCGAATTTGAATAATTGTATGCATTTCCTCTGAGATGCATATTATCATGCTACATAAAGTAACAACGGTAACACTAGTAAAATAAGAACAGGCCTTCAGGAATTCTGTGTTGGCCTGGTTGCAGTTCAATATAGGGAAACTAAAGAAACAGACAGGGGAAAAAACGATACATAAGGGAATGCTGAAATGCTTAAAGGAATATTATAGCCATAGATTAATATTAAACAGAAGAAAATTTCCCAAAATGAACAAGAACTCAACATCGTAACGGCCATCAATTTTCTGCCCATGCTTATGAAATTCCCATCAGGACGCTATATATGATGGCATGAACACGCACACACAGGCACAGACAAACACCCACTCACACAAGAAAGAACAAGAAAAGAATTATTTCTTTTAGAATACGCTATCGAATGTAGACGACGTAACGAATAAACAATCATATCAAAATGAAGAGAATTCAACGTCCGTTCTTGCATATATAAATGAAGACGATATCATTCAACCAGAGATTAAAAGCAGAATACATACTTTGAATATGAATCATAAACTACAGACAGTAACCGATGAACGCTATCACAATCTAATTTAAAGGTCGAACTTTATTAGTCATTCGTCAAATGTGGAAAACAAAACAGCTAAAACATTAAGAGACTTGCGAGTAATGCATTTCTGTTCTATACTAATTTTTTACAGTCTCTCTGTCTACATCGTTCATTATTGTGAGGGAACAAGATGCAGTATCAAATCATTGGATGATGAAAGTCTAGCATACGCAGATTGATAACCAAGTCACAAAAAAAAAAAAATGTGGGTTAAAAACTGAAAGAGTATCTAACGCAAATAAAAAATTGAAAACATGAAACAGATATTCTACAATTAGTCGAAGTTCTATATGATTTGTGCATAGAAAATACTTTATAGAAACAAAAACAATACCGAAACTTAGAACATGTACAGAGTCTTAGCAAACAAATGGTATGCCAGGAAGCCTCAAAGAAACATCTTAAATAAAATCTCGTTGATTGAGAATACAAAAAGAAGACAAATATGCAAACAGCGATAAAGAATAAAAAAAAAGATCTCTCAGTTTTTAACGAAGTCCAGACTGTACAGAAAACGAGACAACTAAAAAGTACATATAACAAAATGTCTTCAAAGTTTCAGAAGGAATAATATTGCAGCGAATAATCTAACACCGGGAAGAAAGGAATCTGTCACTAGAAAAGTAGAATGGATTATGCAAATGGTCGTGATATATGAAAGATGAAAAGTTGAGGAAATTGCTTTCGTCTGGGATATGCCAAACCAGAACTAGAGATGTACATACATGTAATTACATAGCTATACGTATAATATATACGTACATAAGTACATGGATATTATAGAGAATAATCCCTTGATGGTGGCTGAAGGACAAGAGCCTTCGAATGGTTGTATAACTTCCAACTGATAAGTTGAGTTTCAAAAGGCAATAATGAATAGTAATGTATCGCAGACAATTTCGAGAGAAATTTCAATGAGGCAATAGCATCCTAAACAAATGTAACAATTATGCAAATGTAAGGATAAAGAAAAGAAAAAGGTAACAAAACCATTGTGTTTGGAAGAAAAAGCGTCCACCATTATAATATGGATTGATTCTGGCCAGGATTGAAAAAAATAAATACACAATATGTTATTTTAAAATTCTCAGAATTGACATGTATCTTCAGACATCGATATTTACATATCCACATCTAATGGGACGTAAGATTCATCCTGTAACTACAGTGGTATTGCTTTAAAAAACAAGGACATTAAATGAAAATATCACTAGCTTGTTGCCTTCACCATACTCAAAATTGCAAGAAATACCAATACCAAGGAAACATAAACCGTACAATTTTATTCCGCCTGATTCATAAGTTTTCATGATGAATATAAATGTACATGACCCCAACAATATGCTGATGTCTAAATTCGTTTTTTATTATCTTTCCTGTAGCTTGCACAATTTCATATGGTCGAGTTTACGCTCCCGCACACATATCTAAATATATCACTCAACATTACAAGTCAGTCTATCCACCTGATCACTAAGTGTACATTTATGTTAATACTATATCTGTCTCACCACAGACTCACAGTTCGATCGAGTTTCCGTCTTTACTGTTGCTTCTATGGTTAATACACACACTCAAACACACACGCACCACATTGGGCAAATGTCTTCTATAGTCTCGGGCCGGCCAAAGCTTTGTGAGTGGATTTGGTAGACGGAAACTGAAAGAAGACCGTCGTGTGTATATATATATATATATATATATATATATATATATATATATGTGTGTGTGGGTGTGTGTGTGTGTGTGTGTATGCTAGCATGTCTGTTTCTCCTCCCAACATCAATTGACAACCGATGCTGGTGTGCTTACGTCCTCGTAACTTAGCGGTTGGGCAAAAAAAGACCGATAGAATAATTACTAGGCTTACAAAGAATAAGTCCTGGGGTCGATTTGCTCGACTAAAAGCGGTGTTCCATCATGGCCGCAGTCAAATGACTGAAACAAGTAAAAGCGATAAAGAATATATATATATATATATATATATATATATAGGAGAATATACAAAAAATAACAACAGACGAGGAGAGGTGGTGTAAATAACAAAAGTATATATTAGTATGACGCTCGGGAATACGGAAAGTCTTTGACGTTTCGAGCTACGCTCTTCAACAGAAAGAATACGGAGACAAGGAGAAAAACACGGAGAAAAAAAAATTGAATAGTGTTCAGTCAACGGTCAATCATAATAATGGCCGATCATAACAATGGCTGACCAGAAGTTAGAAATTCTTATTTCAGGAGAGCTAAGGGGGAGATAACAAACGGTGATCGGGAACGAGGGGCTGTGTGTGGGAGGTAGACTGCTGGTGATCTTGACGTATGTAGTGTGAAAATGGGGGAAGGGAGAAAGGGAGAAAGTAGTTGGTCAGTTGTAGTGTGTGCGTGGTGTGATGCGAGGGTATTGGTGTGGTGTGCGTGGTGTGATGCGAGGGTATTGGTGTGGTGTGATGTGAGGGTGTTGGGAGATGGGGAAGGCATGGGTGGAGTGTGGGGTAGAGGTAGGGGTCTGTGGGTAGGGTGGGGTATGTGGGTAGCGGTGGGTGGTGGGTGTAAGGAATTGGATGGGGTGGAGTGGGAAGGTAGAGTAGGAGTGTGTTGGGGTGTGGTGGGATGACCTTATGAGGGGGTGTTGACAAGGAGGGAGAAGGGGAAGGTGGATGTAAGAGAGGGGGGACATGGGTATGGGAGGGGAGAGGAAGAGAGGAGAGAGGGTGGGTATAAGAGAGGGAAGGGGGTGGAGAGAGGGGGAAGGTGGGTATGGGGGGAGAAAGAGGGGAAGGTGGGTATGGGGGGAGAAAGACAGGAAGAGAGGAAGAGAAAGAGAGTGAGAGAGAGGGAAGAGGGGTATGGGGGGGAGAAAGAAAGGAAGAGAAAGAGAGTGAGAGAGAGGGGAAGAGAGTGAGAGAGTAAGGGTGAGAGAGTAAGAGAGTAAGAGTGTAGAGAGTAGGAGAGTAAGAGTGTAGAGAGTAAGAGTGAGAGAGGGGGGAGTACGAGAGAAGAGAGTGAGAGAGAGTGAGAGAGAGTAATTGAGAGGAGAGAAAGAGTAGGGGTGAAGAGAAGTGGGAGTGGAGAGAAGTATGAAGAGAGGTGAAGAGACGTACAAAGAAGTAGGAGTCGGAGCAGGAGGTGGGGGAGGGGAGAGATGGGTGGTAGGAGGGAGGGTGGGGGAGAGAGACAGGAGGAGGGGGTTAGATGAAGAGTGGAGGGGAGTTGAGCCCATGTGGCGCAAAGGAGCGAAGATAGAAGATTAATCCCTGTTCACGGCGCAAACGGGAGTCCGGATGGCCCCTGTGCATGGACAATCCAAACACAGACAGGTGTTGCCGCAAGGAGTGGCCGGCAGAACGGAAGTGGCGTGACACCGGGGTGTCATTGCCGACGTTGATATCTCGGAGGTGTTCCGCGAATCGGTCGGCCAGGCGGCGCCCCGTTTGTCCGATGTACAGGGATTGGCAGAGAGAGCAGGAGAGGCAATATATGATGTTGGTAGACGTGCAGGTGAAGGAGTCGGTGATGCGATAGGGTCGGTGATGGGTGCTGGTGAGGAGGGTGGTGTTGGAGAGGTAAGGGCAAGTGCGGCAGCGTGGGCGGGAGCAGGGGAACGAGCCAGGTTGGGAGGTTGGGTTGGGGAAGAAGCTGTGGACCAAGAGGTTGTGGCTCGTTTGAAGGAGGGGAGGGGTCGATTAGGGAAGATGTGGGAGGTGGAGGGGTCGGACTGGAGGCGCCGAAAAGCTCGGAGAATGGAGCGTTGGAGGGGTAGGGTGGTGGGATGGTAGGTGAGGGGAAAAGGGAGGCGGGAAACGGCAGGGCGGGTTCGGGGGGAGAGAGCAGATGCACGGTCCACAGAACGTGCTCTGGCAAGGGCGGTGTGGATGGTAGTGGGTGGATATCCACGCAGGCTAAAGTGGTGAGCCATGAGTTGAGACTGAGTCTCAAAGTCATGGCTGTCGCTACAAAGTCTGCGTAGACGGAGGAATTGGGAATAGGGGATGGAAAGTTTTGTGTGTCTAGGGTGGGAGGAGGAGAAGTTGAGATAGGAGTGTGAGTCTGTGTGTTTGTAGTGGATGGAGGTGCTAAGGGCATATTTGCCACTTAAATGTGGCTGACCTCTAAGGGTGGATGTTACTGTTGCTTTCAGCCCCAGGAGAACATCTCCTCCAGCTGGCTATCGACACACATCTGTGTCCTGTCTATATTTGCAAAGGGAAGTTATCCCTCCCATCTTGATCTGCGATACGTACGGACTCGAGTTTCAGGGTAGTTTCCCTTCTTCAGCGAACGACAATCGCCGACCTTCGATGCGAAAGATATTTCCTTGCAAATATATAAGGCTTTTTCCAGTGAAGTTATTCACTGATATCGAAAAAGTGTTGCAAATATAGACAGGACACAGATGTGTGTCGATAGCCAACAGGAGGAGATGTTCTCCTGGGGCTAAAAGCAACAGTAACATCCACCCTTAGGAGTCAGCCACATTTAAGTGGCAAATATACTTCACTATACCGTGCAGTTACTTTTAATACCTCGTTCATAGATTTAACATTGCTTGTTTTCACTTTTTCGATATCAATGAATAACTTCACTGGAAAAAGCCTTATATATTCGCATCTTAATCGGCGATTGTCGTTCGCTGAAGAAGGGAAACTACCCTGAAACTCGAGTCCGTACGTATCGCAGATCAAGATGGGAAAGATAACTTCCCTTTGAAAATATAGACAGGACACAGATGTGTGTCGATAGCCAACTGGAGGAGATGTTCTCCTGGGGCTAAAAGCAACAGTAACATCCAGCCTTAGGGGTCAGCTACATTTAAGTGGCAAATATACTTCACTATATCGTGTAGTTACTGTTAATACCTCGTTCAGAGATTAAACATTGTTTATATATATATATATATATATATATACATATACATATTTACTGAGACAGTGGTGGGCAGAAGAGAAATTATACACATGTTGAACGACTTAAAGAATATACATTCTTGTATATGCACGTATGCACACTGGTCGTGTGCATATATATATATATTTATATATATATATATATATATATATATATATATATATATATATATGTATATATATATATATATATATATATATATATTTATATATATATATATATTTATATATATATATATATATATATATATATATATTTATATATATATATTTATATATATATATATATTTATATATATATATATATTTATATATATATATATATTTATATATATATATATATTTATATATATATATATATATATTTATATATATATATATATTTATATATATATATATATTTATATATATATATATATTTATATATATATATATATATATATATATATATATATATATATATATATATATATATATATATATATATATATATATATATATATATATAATAAGGGTAAAAATTGATATAAATTAGATTAATATCAACTTAAACCAGTGGCCTAGCATATTGAAAAAAAATCCGATAATTCAGAAAATTATATTACATACATTTAAGAGAAACGACTACTAGGTGGAATTCACCTAGTGGTCATTTCTCTTATATGTATGTAATATATATATTTTATTTTTCAATAGGTCCAACGTACACAGAATACAAATGACAGAAAATTAAAGGTGGGAGGAAGAAAGGTGTTTTAAGTCCATTCTCTGTCAATTGTACTCTGTGAAGGCTGTACTATGTTTAAGTTGGACCTATCAATATACATATCTATATACTTATACTTAAAAATTCATCATCCGAGAGTCTCCATCTTTTCCTTTCTTTCCTTTTGCATGTGCGCATATTTTCATAATTTGTACTTCACACCGTATGTTATGTATGCGCAAATGGATCCAGGATTAGTTATGACTAATAAAATAATAACTAATTCACCTGAGTTTTATCATTACCTTCTTCGAAATAATCACCTTGCACGGCAACACACTGGTCCCAATGCTCCTATCGTTTTTGGAATCCAGGCTTGAAGTCCTTTTCCGTAAGCGAGTCGAGGACGTTGTGCGATTCGCTCCGGATCGCGACAACGGGTGTTAAAACAGCGACATTTCAGCTGTATTGTCGTCTTTGGGAAGAGGTGTAAGTATGCAGCGGCTAAATCTGGCGAATTGGGTGGGTGCGGAAGCGACAGCATATTGTTTTTGGTGAGAAGTTCCCGAGTGAGGATATCTCAATGACAGGGTGCATTGTCATCGTAAAGAATCCAATTGTTCAGCCTCCTCAGATCCGGTCGCTTTCACTGCATATCCTCCTTTCTCAAACACTTCGAAACATCGTTGATGGTGCCTCGATGATCCTCATGTACAAACTGATGAATTTTCTCTACATTTAGTGGCAGGTCTTCCCGATCTTTTATCGTCTTCCAGGGACGTTATTCGCCTTTTGAAGCACCCAAACCTCTCCAAATGATGCCGAAGCATGTAGCAGACTTCTCAAGTTTAACGCAAAATTTCCCGTTGATTTTTTTGTTCCAACTTCCTGTCAATGACAAAAATTGTAAGCTACAGCATTACACGTGATAACAAAAATACAAATTTCACAGCTTGCGATGTAAACACAACGATATCACTTGGCACGCTGCCTCATATATGTCACTGCTAGCTCTCAATGTGCACGCAGTTGTGTGCTGTCATCTGTTGGCGCACTACAGAACTAGTCTGGAAACGTCTTGATACCGCCTCGTATTCTTCACAATGTTCTTTATAACACCAAACTTGAATTCGAGATTATAAAAGGGGAACTTAATTTTCTATACATATGAGAAATAGTAAATACATACGTGTGTGGCATTTCCATCAAAAACAAATACACACACGCACATATATATATATGTGTACGTACATGCATACTGATAGGTGTGTTTGTGTATGTTTATATTCACGCGTGTGTTAGAGTGCCTCTCTCTCTGTATCGGTGTGTATGTATGCTTCTATTATTTTTTCCCCTTGTTTTTCATTACGATAACATCCACAGGCGGCGATGTCTCAAGTTTATAACAATTTGGTGCAACATACCACACTCGACAACACATTAAAGTATACTGTTTATATTGTATATCATACACATCTGTTCAAAATGTTGGTGAATATCCTTCTTGATGTGTAGTTTGAGGCAAGTGATATAGAAAATAATGGTTGAAATTGAAGAAAGAAATCTACATAATATATATATATACATACATGTATACACACATATTCATATATATACATACAGACATTGCACATACACATATATATATATATATATATATATATATATATATATATATATATATACACACACACATATATATATAATATACACAAATATACATATACATATATACAAGTGTGTGTATTTGCATAGAATTTTTGTTTATGATTTCAATCATAGAGAGTTCATGTTTATATTTTTTGTAGATTTTATATTTATCTGTATGTTTCCTATTGTTTTTAGAATCAAATTTATTGCCTACATATTCGGTACACAGGCGTGCGCGCGCACACAATCACACGCACACACACAAACACACTCACACACACATACATGTATACACCTACATATGTGCATGTATGTTCGTGTTTACATCTGCTACTCATGTCCCGCAATTGTATGTATCTACGTAATAGGATTCTGTGAATAAACTGTCTTATTAAAACTCTTGTGTTTAAATGATTTACTCTACACTAGACAAGGTTTATAGATTTTGGCCAAGAGTGTATTCATACACAGATATAAACAAACTGTTTTCAGTTACAATACCTGGCTAACAAAAGATAGGTCAACCAGTGTAGATCCCATCCAGTTATGGGTTTTCATCCTCGATTTGATTACTTTTCAACTGTTCTCAGATAGATCCACTTTTACGCGGTGCGTCAGTAAATCGCTTCCAAGGCACATCCCTGAAACGGCACATAGAGGTGATTATATATTTTTTCTTTCGTTGGTTTTAATATATTTTTAATACTTAATCCTTTCAAGTTAGATTTTTAATTTCATCATACAATATACAATTTTAAATGTAATTACAAATATTTTCTTAAATTTAATCGTATTTTATGCATGCATTGACATTGTCTATCAATATATATTTGTGTATTTTGGAATTCTATTTCCATTTTACAGAGAATATATGTATTTATATAAGTTTTGGATGCGTATTTCAATTATGTTCTTTTAGGCTTCGCCTGTGTTACCTCCATAATATTATTTCGTATATTTTAGTATATATGTATATATATATATATATATATATATATATATATATATATATATATATATATATATATATATATATGTGTGTGTGTGTGTGTGTGTGTGTGTGTGCTTGTACAAACGATTGAAAACCGATGTTGGTGTGTTTATGTTTTTGTAACCTAGTGATTCAGCAAAAACCAACCGATAAAATAAGTACCAGGCTTAAAAACAGAATATGGACTTGGGTCGATTCATTCGACTAAAAATTCTCCAAGGAGTCTTATGAATGACACAAGTAAAACAATATACAAGAGGTATGTACCCAGTATCGAAAATCTATTTTGAGTGCCTGTACCTGCTTTGGGTATAATCTCCAAATATAATTCCTTCATGTTTCCCTGTGTATTTGATAACCGCTTCGTCTTAATATCATACATATTTTAAGTTGGTGAGCTGGCTGAAACGTTAGCATGCTGGGCGAAATGCTTAGCGGTTTTTCGTCTGTCTTTACGTTCTGAGTTCAAATTCCACCGAGGGCGACTTTGTCATTTCGGAGTCGATAAATTAAGTACCAGTTGCGTACTGGGGTCGATCTAATCGACTGTCATATATTTATGTATTTGCTGTTTTACAATAAACGTTATTTAGAAAGACATGAGAGAATCATTGGAATCACTTAAAAATTTAATGTCAATGATTTTAGAATGACAAATTAACGAAATATAATTTGAAATACGACTGCAATTTCTAAGAAATATAACAATAATTAACATAAGTTTGTGAAAGCATTATCAATGGAAATTCCATTACATTTTAACGATGGTTTTCAATAGAAGAAGCATGTGAGAAATTTTATCGATTACTTCGGCACCAGTACTTGATCAACAGTTTGTTTTATACAATTCGGTGTGACGGATGTGAAGAAGCTTGAGAAATGCTACAAAGCATCTTCCGATGCTCTAATGATTCTGCCGATACACCATCTTTATAGTATAGTTGAAAAATATTAAGAAGTATAATAACTTAACATAAAAATGAAAATCTGAGTAATATACAAAATATATAAAAAAAAAAGAAAAAATGTTTTCTCCTGACGCGACCTTTCCTACTTCAGAACTGACAACATACTTTACACCAATATTGCATTTGATTGCTTTGAGAAATATTCGTTCAGCATTGGTGTCATCCCTAAGACTGTCTTTATAATTAGATTTGACAAAGTTCGCTGCAAAAGAAAACGTCTCACATAAATATATTGAAGAATATACTTTTAAGCTTTCTACTCTAGGCTCAAGATTTTTGGGGAGGGGCCACTCGATTAGATGGACCGCAGTACGCAAATGGTCCTTAATTTATCGACCCAGAAAGGATGGAAGGCGAAGTCGACTTCGGCAGAACGTAAAGACAGACGAAATACCGTTAAACATTTCGCCAGGTGTACTAACGTGTCTGCTAGCTCGCCGCCTTAATATACGATTAATATTCTTTTCTACTCTAGGCACAAGGCCCGGAATTTTGAGGGAGGGCACCAGTCGATTAGATCGACCCCAGTGCGTAATGGTACTTAATTTATCGACCCCGAAAGGATGAAAGGCAAAGTCGACCTCGGCGGAATTTGAACACAGAACGTAAAGACGGACGAAATGCCGCGAAGCATCTCGCCCGGCGCGCTAGCGTTTCTTATTTCTTTACTGCCCACAAGGGGCTGAACATAGAGGGGTCAAACAAGGACAGACAAACGGATTAGGTAGATTACATCGACCCCAGTGTGTAATGGTACTTAATTTATCGACCCCGAAAGGATGAAAGGCAAAGTCGACCTCGGCGGAATTTGAACTCAGAACGTAAAGACAGACGAAATACCGCTAAACATTTCGCCCGACGTGCTAACGTTTCTTATTTCTTTACTGCCCACAAGGGGCTACACACAGAGGGGACAAACAAGGACAGACAAACGGATTAAGTCGATTATATCGACTCCAGACGAAATACCGCTAAGCAATTTGCCAGGCGTGTTTACGTTTCTGACAGCTCGCCGTCCTAATATACTATTAATATTTTACCTGTAATCTTTTTCAGAAGTTAAATTCCGACCAAATGGAATTCGAAACTTTAAGACCATATATGTATAGTGTTTCTGCTTTGTTTCTCTAATCTAACTCTTCAATACTTTCTTAATCATTTTCCCGTCAACAAATCTTCATACTCATCTGCTTTCTAAATAAATTATTTTCAATCAATTTAATACAAATCAATCGATTATTAGTTTTGAACTGATCACTGATGTTTTTTTTAATTTTCAATTTTTTTAAAATTGTGGGAAATATTTAAGTGAAGCATTTTTGACGTCGCGTTGAAAAATTCTTAGTTTGAATATATAGACAAGTGTTTTGCCGATCTTTATAAATTGGTATTTACACTAGTAAAAAAAAAAAAAAAAAAAACATTTGTAAGCGAAAGAAAAGAAACAAATCATAAAGAAATATATAAAGTAAAGCCTACACATTTAATTATGTATACAAATAACGTTAGAGAATTCTCGACAAAACACCGTTTCGCTTGTGATACAAAAATTCCCACTGACAGGGGTAGCTGAGTAGTAGAAAGTTTGTTTCCAAACCACATGTTTCCGGGTACATTCCAACTACCTGGCACCTTCGGTATATGGATTGTGCTATATCCTTGGGCTGACTAAAATCTTGTGAGTAGATTTGGTAGACGGGGACTAAAAGCAGCCCCTGTACACACATATTATATATATATATATATATATATATATATATATATATATATATATATATATATATATAAATACGTATACAAATTTAATAATGAGGGTAGAAATTGATATTAATCAAAACTAATGGCCTAGCATATTTAAAAAAAACCGAAGATTAAAATTATATTACATACAAAATTAAGAGGAATGACCACCAAAGTGGTGGTCATTCTTCTTAATTTTGTATATATATCTATCTATCTCTCTCTCTCTCTCTCTATATATATATATGTATGTATAAATATATATATGTGTGTTTATGTATGCGTTTGTTTGTGTGTGTGGGTGTTTTTATGTATTTGTGTGTGTGTGTGCCTGTATATATCTCACTAAACCTCGGTATTTTCGTTTACGTTCTCGTAAGTTACCGGTTCGAAAAAAAAGAGACCGACAGAATACGTACCACACTTAAATGAACCAAGTTGATTCTTTTGACTAATGTATTCAAAGGCGGTGCCCGAGAATGGCCAGAGTCCAACGATTAAAATAAGATCGAAGATAAACACTTTGCGAACTTTTGAAGCGAGAACTAAGAAAATGAAAAATATTGCACTTAGGTATTTGTGAGAATACAGGTATACAGGTATAACCACACTCTTTGTCAATGCCAAAATCAATTATTTTGCTAGCACTGCATAAATACAATATTAAGCTGATTGGACAAAACATCAATTTCTTGAAGGACAGCTTTTGCACATGGAATCTCCTCCTGTGCATGGAAACAGTATATGTAAATGCCATGAAAATAAATTACAAAAACATTTTCTTTACCATTCATGCTGGGTCCACGACCAATTGTCATAAGACCAATTACTGGAAGGTAAAACTGTCTTGGATTATCTTTCATTCTTCAGCCAATGTGTCATGTTTTGATAACGTTTCCAAGTCAACCACTTCTACATGCAACCCTGCTTCACCAACCATTTTGAATATAACAAACCTTCGAATCTGTATAACTTGAAAGTCTGTACTACGTCTCTCTTCTTTCGAGCAATTTCGTTCTATACATTTACTGGTTAAGCTGACATTCAAGAAGCTAAATTGATGCATATAGTCTTTAAATATATCTCTTCAAAAGGCTAAAATATGGTAACATTATTTTCTGCGACTTTTAAGACTAAATTCGCCACGGACACAATATATATCATAGCAACACCTGCTCCTTTACAGTGTTTTCGTAAAATTTATGGTTTGTATAGATGTTTAAAAAATCCTGGTTGAGGTTTGGGCTGCAAATTATGATAACACGAAAGTAACAGTTGTATTTTAATAGAAACTGAGGTGTGTATATACGATAAAATACTCCATAATTTACAATGAAAATCTATAAATTATTCATACTGCAACAATAAAGAGACAAAAAATTGGAGGAAAAAATTAAAATGCATTGGTAAATTATGCGTAGTTTTGCATGTGACTGTTATGGTTCTGACCTCAGCGAATGTAAATATTTATGAGAAGCATTCATGACGATTAAGAAAGTAGAGAAAAGGGAGAAAAAATCAAGAGAAAAGAAATATATATAAGAAAGAGAAAAAATGTAGAGGAAAAGGAACAGGTAGAAAGAAGTGAAGTGAGAAAAGTAATAAAATGAGAGAGATAATTGTAAAGGCAAGAAAAGAGACTGCCATGACACGCAAAAAAGTAATCAAACACACGGCGACACAGACATATACGTACATACATACATGCATACGTACGTACGTACGTATGTATGTATGTATGCATGTATGTATGCATGTATGTGTGTATGTATGTATCTATTCATGTACGTATTTTTTTATTTCTTTCAGTCATTTGACTACGGCCATGCTGAAGCACCGCCTTTAGTCGAACAAATCAACACCGGTTCTTATTCTTTGTAAGCCTAGTACGTATTTCATAAGTCTCTCTTTGCCGAACCGCTATCTTACGAGGTATAGACACACCAACTTCAGTTGTGGAGCGATGGTTGGGGGGGGGGGTACAAACACAGAGACATACACACAGATAAATATATGCATATATATATACACACATGAGAGTCTTCTTTCTGTTTCCGTCTACCAAATCCACTCACAAGTCTTTGGTCGGTGCGAGGCTATAGTAGAAGACACTTTCCCAAGGTGTTACGCAGTGGGACTGAACCCCGAACCATGTGGTTGATAAGCAAACTACTTACCACACAATCACTCCTGCACATATATATATATATATATATATATATATATATATATATATATATATATATATATATATATCTTTATTGCCCACAGGGGGTTAAAAATAGAGGGGAAAAACAAAGGGATTAAGTCGATTACATCGACCCCAGTGCGTAACTATTACTTATTTAATCGACCCCGAATGGATAAAAGGTAAAGTCGACTTTGGCTGAATTTGAACTCAGAACGTAATAGCAGATGAAGTACCACTAAGAAATTCGCCCGGCGTGCTAACAATTCTACTAGCTCCCCGCCCTATGTCCAAGAAAGAAATAGAGAGAAAACAAATAAAATATCAAAAATCTCTTTCAGTGCAATACAAAATATAAGTTAAAATATGAAATACCTTTTAACTTAAGGAGCTAACATTTTATATCTAATATCTCAAAATCTAATCGAATTGTAAATAGGAAAAATTGGTGTCGCTTCCCAACCAAAGCTTTAGAAAATAATGAACTAATATGGCGATGGGGTTGACAAAATAGCCGTTTACTTTCAAGAGTTGTCCTCTCTTTTTTGTGTGTTGCAGTGTTTAATGAGTTAAAACCAGAAGACAAAGGGATTGAAGTAATACGTAAATCATCACCTTCATGTCGATGGTAAAAAATATCCATAAAAATGTATTTCTTCTTCTGCCTTCTTTTAACTCGTGTAACTCTGAAATCATGCACCTACTACATTATTAGAATTCTCTAATTGAATGTCCTTTTATGATATCTAAAGAAAGCAGGAATATTAAAATTACTGTGGTGAAGTGAACAGTATTTACCTCTCTGAATATGCGAACACTGGTTTAGTTAAACCTGAACGATTTTCATTGAAATCACGCGCACACTTTATATATATATATATATATATATATATATATATATATATATATATATATATATATATATATATATAAATATATATATATATATATATATATATATATATATATATAGAGAGAGAGAGAGAGGGAGAGAGATAGAGATAGAGAGAGAGAGATAGAGAGAGAGAAAGAGAGAGAGAGGCGTAATGGCCCAGTGGTTAGGGCAGCGGACTCGCGGTCGGCGAAACCCGACTTCGATTTCTAGACCGGGTGTTGTGAGTGTTTATTGAGCGAAAACACCTAAAGCTCCACGGGGTTCCGGCGGGGGGTGGGGCGGGTGAGGTGGCGACCCCTGTTGTACTCTTTCGCCCCAACTTTCTCTCTCTTTCTTTCTGTTTCTTGAGTAAATCTACGATGGACTGGCGTCCAGTCCAGCTGGGGAGGAACACACGCCATAGACACCGGGAAACCGGACCCGAGATCCTAGCCAGGCTTTAAAAGGTCGCATATCATATATCATACATACATACATACACACATATATATATATATATATATATATATATATATATATATATATATATATATATATAATATATATATATATATATATATAATATATATATATATATATATATATATATATATATATATATATAAAATATATATATATATATATATATATATATAATATGTGACAATTCTTCGGTTGCCATAATAAAACTCCGAGTTTCGGATGTCGGGACGGAAATCTGCTCTGGCATCTCGTCAGTTATTAAGAAATCAATAAATGCTATGAAAATCACCGTTAAGTAAAGGGAAAAAACCGAAGGGGACAAAGTATAAAAGTAAGAAAGTAAAAACGGTCATAGAATTCGTGTATGTGCGCATCTATATACATACATATGCGCGCGCGCACACCGAAGTGCATACAAATAAATTCCTCTATTTACATAATATCAAGGTCTCATTTATTCTTTTGTTGTCATACCATTACTGTTATATATATATATATATATATATATATATATATATATATATATATATATATATATATATTTATATATATATATATATAATCTCATTTTGTCTAATATATATATATATATATAAGCTTGTCTTAAATTATAAATCAGTAATTTTTCAAAATATCCTTTAAAAATATCAGTTAGCAAGATCTAATGGAAGAGAAATTTCACATAAACACTTTTTGCGGCTCTTAGCATTTCAAATCCACGAATCTCCTCCATCGTAATGTGTTAAATCTGATTTTTAAAAATACTTTTATACAATTGATAATTTTTGATTTAAGAAAATTATCCTTGAAATATTGCAATTTTTGTAATAAATATTTGATTTTTTTGAAACTTAGAAATATCGCTCTTGAGAAAATCACTTTCTGTCGTTTGTATAATGATAGTTTCACCAGTATCAATTATATTCCGAGATATACAATATGGTGCACTGTATACTTGTTTCCTACGATTGCGTACGTGAACAGCTAGTTTGGTAGATTTGTTACGTCTATCGCATTACAAAGGGCTCAGATATGCTGCATATCATCTTTTAAAACTCATGGTTCTTCCAATGTATACCTTGATACAGATTTGCTCTCTGTTAATAAAGTTTCAGAGAGCAATCTGACTATTTAAGTGGCCATATTGACAGACACTGCTATCGGAATACCTAAATCAGTCTCAAACACACACACACACACACACACGCTCACACGCTCATGTCTATATATTTGTATATGCTGACGCCTGTAGACGCTTATATGTATATATGTGTGTGTGTGTGTGTCTGTGTGTGTAAAAATGAGTAGTGTAGATGTTTACATTTGTGGATGTATACACGCACAGACACACAAACACAATATATATATATATATGTAACGGGCTTTTTTCAGTTTCCATCTACCAAATGCACTCACAAGGCTTTGGTCGGCCCGAGGCTATAGTAGAAGACATTTGCCCAAGGAGCTACGCAGTGATACTGAACCTGGAACAATGTGGTTGGTGAACAAGCTACTTACCTCACATACACTTCTGCGCTTATATATATATATATATATATATATATATATATATATATATATATATATATATATATATATATATATATATATATATATATATATATATATATATATATATATATATATATATACATACAGGTGTGTCTGTGTGTGGTTATAACTGCTATATTTTCAATTTTGACACACACACATGCATAGAGACTTACAGCCACATTATGTGATCTCATAAGATTGATGTCGTGTGAATACACGTTTGTGTTTAACAGCTGCCTTTCTGATGGCTATTCACTCCTATTATAAGAGATCTGTCAAAGAAGTGAAAGCGAGATTATCTCTACATAATGTGAATTTAGATTGCTAAGTTACATAAAATTATGGAGAATGTTATGATTTTCGGAATACATTAAATCTAAGAATCATTACTTTGTATCATTCGTTGTATCAATGAAGTGCATAGTTCAGATTTCATAGAAAAATATCGAGAATTCATCATGGTGAACATTCACGGAAATGTAATGTATGGCTTTCGACATCATTTGAATAATAAACAAATATGTTTTATTGTTAGAGCCATCAATCGTAAATAGAAGCAAGTATTGGTTAGTTTTACTTACTAATAATCAGAAGGAAAAATAAGAATAGAAAAGTTTCTCGGGAATATGTTGGAGTACCTATGTGTACTTAATAAATAACCATTTCTATAATTTATACAAGTGTAAATCATTTTGAATATGTTTGTGGAAAACATTGAAAAAAATCCTTTCAGACTGGAATAAATAACCTAACACTCTCTAGTGTACCATGTCATAATTATGAATACGTAATTGTACCATAGCAAAAATAGGAAGAGCGGTGTCGAACTCCCGTCAGGGGCCAGCGAAGCCTGAAGTAGCACAGAACCGAATCAGACTGTTTAAAATAGACATGTAATCCCCACTAAATGTGTTGAGTGCCCTTTCTTCAGTTTGTCCACACACACACACACACATATATATATATGTATATATATGTATATATATATATGTTTAAAATTATATGTGTGTGTGTGTGTATATTTATATATGTATATATATATATATATATATATATATATATATATATAATGCATATCTCTGCTTATTTCTGTGTTCCTTTCCATTGAAGAGCGTAGGTTCGAAACGTAAAAGCCTTTCTCACGTCCCGATGGTTAAACTAATACATCTATTTGTTGTTTACACACTCGTTTTCGTCTTATGTTTCGTTTTTTTTTGTAAATTCCAACTATATATCCATATATGTCTGTATGTATATATGTTTTGATATGTATTGTGTGTGTATGTGCGTACGTGTGTGCATGTGATACAGTAAAGCAGTATAAAGGAAATCAAAAATTAATTTCGATGAGCGGTAGTAGTGATTGTGCAGGAAATGGAAATGACGTTTTCAAACAATTTATTTTGAGATATTTCTAAAGAAACAATAACAGTTGTAGTCATTTGTTGACATACAACGCTACGAAGATAAGTGTATCAATGCATTCATTTTTGTTACGTGCTTCAACAGATATCCAATGAAATTCAAAATTAATTACAAGTAATTGCAAAATCACAACGGCACTAATGAATCTCATGTTTTAGTACCAAGAGTAACAGTCATTAGCAGCGGTTATTCCAATGATCTAATGGCATGCATCAATAATAGTCATTCCGTGGTTCATTAATGAAAAAGTTTATAATAATGAGATTGACTTTGAAGGCCAATGTTTTACAAAGTGTAAGAAATATCTTATAATCGAAAACTGTGAGCAGTCGTGCATTGTATTGGCATCTTTCTGATGGGTTTAAGGCGCGTGTGTGTTGTATGATGTTTGCTTCCCAACCATATGGTTCCAGGATCAGCCCCACTGTGTGGCATCTTGGCCAAGTGTCTTGTACTAGAGCTTCGGGCCTACCGAAGCCAGTCTTGTATATGTGTGTGTGTGTGTGTGTGTATATATATATATATATATAATTTAGAGTAACAAAAAAAAAAACACAATTATTGAATTCCTTCATGGCTTTTGTCTCTAAATTATACATTTATATATTGTGAAATTTAATTTAATAAATTAAATTGAATTTTTCTTTGTAAATTTGGATTTTTATCCCTAATATTATTATCATAATTATATATATATATATATATATATATATATATATATATATATATATATATATATATATATATATATAGACATACACACATGTATGCATGCGTTTGTATCTGTGTTTGTCACCCACCGACACTAAACAATCCGGCGTCAGTGTGTTTACGTCCCTGTGAATTAGCGGTTCAGCAAACAAATTTCCGATACAATAAGCACGGGCTTAATCGTATTGGGGTCGATTTTGTTCCGCTAAAATTCTCCACGTCGGTGCCCTAGCATGGCCGCAGTCCAGTGACTGAAGGAAGTATAAGATAAAAGATAAAATATATTAAATGGTTATAATGATATTGGGTAATAATGATATTGGAAGTGCTTCTGAAGTTTCATATAGGTCACTCGCTCTTTCTTTTACGTCAAAATCTTACAGTCTCCAGAGAAGAAACAATTTTTGGTAAGCATTTTAGTTGTTGTAAATATATTCAAATATATTGTGTTTGAGCGAGACATGGGTTGAAACAAAAAAAAAAACAAAACATTAAATACGTTACAAATAGAATTTGGAACATATAAAACGGCTTTGGTTATGAAACAAGACATTTAAATGAAACAGTGTTCATTTGGGAAGCCATATACTTTTAAACATATAAAGAGTATCACCCAAGGAGAAATTTATCCATTAAAACAGATTTTATTCTTAACGACTTGTATTTATTTTTTTTTTCGGAGCTGGGATTTATTTTATCTCTCAGAAATTATCTATAAATCCAGACGAGTTCACGATAGTGTTGCTTTCATATCTGGAACAACACTGGTGTTGCTTTCACGGTTGTACTGGAATGCATCAAGATATGACCATTCAATTGATTGCAGAAACGTAACTCACAGACACACGCGTGCTTCTACTACGCAGTGGCGTTTTCTCTTTGACTTTTTATCATTACTTCCATAACTACATCTATTTGGACGTGACGGGTTTCAACCCATCTCCCTCAAATATTCCTGAAGCACTCATCACTGTTCTTGTCATGATCACCATTTTTTATCTAACAACCCAGGAATTTCCCTTATTATTGTGCTTCGTCTGATCTTTCCGGAACTTCGGGGCATAATAATTAGATCTCACCTCTATCCTACAGTTGTTAACTTGCTGTGATCTACGGTGAGCATCGAATACAATAAGTTTCTCATCGGTATAGAAGTCCCTGCGAAGGCCAAACACACTGTTTCTCAAAACACAGTAAGTCAAAAACCAAACACTTATTAAGCATTGCTTTTATATTCTAATATTAGGAAAAAATGCTATATATGGAGATACGTTAATTCGATTCCATTGATCTGTAGAGTTTGTTTACAGACTTAAGCTTCAATTGATTCCTATTCTATAAAATGCCGAATAAAACAAATACGATAAATACATTTTTTTTATAATAGTAGAATCTAGTAGATTACACTATGCTGATATTTTAATACAGATGACAAGTTGAAATGGCGCTGAGATAGTATGTGAAAATATTACGTGGTAACATAGAAATATAGGAAAGAAGACACAACGACAGACACAACAAAACTTTCCATAAAACCAAAATCGGAATTTAGTAAAAACTAAGGAAAATTCTCTTTTGAAATGTTAATGGTAAACTATATTGTATCAAATGTCGCGTTGAACGGAACGCAAATATCTGTATATATAAAAGGGAGGATGCGGGTGTGTGTACGTGAATGTAATTTATGCACGTCCACAAATATTAGCACCCATGTCGCTCCAATTTTAGGAGGACATTCGTCATGACCCTAGCTGTATTTTTGTCAACATATTTTCTTCAGAGGCACCAGCGAATAGCAGTAAAAATAAATTTTTAACCAAAACTGTTAACAATTTTCAAGTCGGAGAAATACAGCATTGTTTCCAACAGGAGTTAAGTCCCCTTCTAGCGACGAGTAAGTTTTTGCTAAGACTTCTGTTGTTTTTTTTTTCCATCGAGGAAAACAGTGTTTTGTTGATATACGGGCAACACACACACAAACACACACACACACACACACAAACATGTATGCATACAAAAATTATGTATGTAATTGGTGTACGCGCGCGTGTGTGTGTGTGTGCGTGTGTGTTGCCCATATATATAAATACATATATTTAAGACTTAGTTGTGATCTGAACATAACTGCTTCTGACACAGAGAATCGGGAGCCCTTTTGGGCATTCTATTTTCCTTGCTGGAAGAGTTCCCAACCCATGGGCAAAATGGGTTTAGATAATGGGGGTGCTGTTTTCAAAGTGCTGGCATGTGTAACCTGATCACACCTGCCGATCAAACCCCCAACCTATCCGTTCCCGTCGCGACACTGATTCTGCCCAAATTTGACGTCGATGTTACTTAGTTTGGTTTGAAATAAAGAATTTGATTAGCTTAATAATCCCGGCCAAAGCCGGCCTATACTGCTAGTATATCATACAGATCGACCAAGGCGTCTTCATCAACAGACGCGGAAGCATAGAGGGCCGTTTAAAAGTGCTGTTTCGAAAGTGTTCTTTCACAACAATGTCGATTCCACCAGTCTTAATCAGTAACTATTTTATTCTTTCTGTCATAAATAAAAGAAATACATTGTATTTACCAATTCAGAGTTATTCAGACCGAATCGCACAATATATCATACGCTATTTAGCATTTCCCTTTTGATAAACGCACCAATTCCTTCAAGCAATATTACGAGTCTTTAAACTTATTTTAACGACGTAGGTAATATTTTCATTTCACATAGTTGTTACAGTTATACCAAGACCTAATTCGGTACTATCATAATCTGTGAGATGATCCTTCTCTCGGCTATGTAAAGTGGCTAAAAAAAAATTGGAAAAAATCTCTTCTCGATGTAGATTGTTCATAGTCAAACAGCTTTCGCAATAAACATCTTTCATTGCAAATAAACACCCACCCCCAACTAAAAAAATCTCTCACTGCTATCATTGTTACTCCAACTCTTGCGATTTCAATCTCTCTTCTCTTGACAATAATTTGAGAAATGTAATTAAACCGCTGCTATAATCACGAAACTACGTACATCTCCTTTTGTAAGATGTTGCTGAGCGATATCCCGTTGTTACCAAGATTTAATAAAAAACAGAAGCCAAATAGTCTCACGTAGAAGTTGTCGATGTTGTTGCTGAAGAGCACGTGGAATCCTCTGATGTGAAAGATGAACAATTATCACCCTCCTATACACAGAACAACTTGCTTGGCTTCAGTGGAAATCCAAATTAAATTACACTCAGCGGAGAACGTATCTTGAGGAATGCAACAACATCTGATGCTACATCGAATGGTTAAACATGATAATAACGTTTAAGCAGAATAATGAGTTTACATCTCGCCCATTATATCCCATACAAAAACAAACAACAAACACTATGGCAACTCTTCCTGCTAAGGTCTTCAGGGCAAGCTAATTACTGTAAAGCACGAACTCAGGACGCTAAGCAACCAAAATGACAAACGAACAAACAAAGAAAAAACAGTATTTTATCATGGTGGGAAAATATCCAAGCGTGCTAATATAAATCACAAGTTTGATTCGCATCCATTACTATTAAGTTTACATTCTCCAAGGAAGAACGTGAAACATTCTGGTGTGAGATTTGAAACAAAAGGAGATTTCAAACGGAATGCCTCCTGGTTTAAATTTCGGAAAGAACTCTGTAATAAAACCCGCTGTAACATGTATACGTCCAGCCTTGACATTTACACTATAGCTGATGTCAAACAACATAACGCGAAGCCACATGGAAAATACCTAATAAGTGGATGGTTTTACAAAGGACATGCATTCTATAAAAATCCATTAATATGCGTTCTGAAAGTAACTATAGCAAGCAAGTTAATATGCTATTGCAGAAACGGACCTTATAGCCAAGAATATATCCACCGTTTTGTCAGAAAATTATAGGTCCTTTGCTTGACAAAACATTACATACAAGCTTTACCCAAGCTGTCTCGACTAATTTCTCCAAAACCAGTGACTGTTGAGGTGACAAGTGGAAACACGACTTCTCTGCCGGATAACGCTTCATAAGCAAAGCTTTGCGGACCGAAGTAGGAAAACACCACAGATATCGTGTGAGAGTATGACTCGAACACAGGGCATCATTCAGCTGTATTACACATTCATAGTTGCTGACTTCTCTCTACTTGGCATTAGTCGCTGTCATTGAAGGGCTCAGAACGACCGGGACAGCCATCTCCACAAAATTTAGAGCCGAAAGATCATTTCCAATGTTATGAATATTTCAAAGAGAATATTCGAAGGATGAAGACTTTCGGTAATTTTGTTTATTTTGGCATTAAATCCGTTATCATTTCTGTTAGGGAAAAAGGATCTGTTCAGTTTAGCTCACAGATTTTAAATTGATTTAAAAAAAAAAATTAAACAGTTTGAAAAACTTCGTATACTGGTGGAATGTCTCGCGTAGTACACGGTATTTTAGAAGTTATTTCGTGTTAGAGATGTATTTGGGTAATTTTAACCAATCAACGACGTGTATCCGGCTGAAGAAAGCTACTGTTTATCCCTTCTGCGTTTAACACCTTGTGGGCAATGAAGAAATAAGAAACGTTAGCACGCCGGGCTAAATGCTTAATTCCGCAAAGTCCGACACTGACCTTCATCATTCGGGAACAATAAATTAAGTAGCAGTTGCGCACTGGGGTCGATCTAATCGAATGCCCCCCACAAAAAAAACCCAATTCGGGCCTTGTGCCTAGAGGAGAAAAGAAAAGAATATACAATACCATCAACAAATGTGTTTCATTGAATAGACATATACAGGGTGGGGCAAAATGAGCTGTTACATTTGTATTTTTTCCATTCTTTTCTCTATTTGACTTTTATTAATCCTACACGTGTGTCAGATCATTTTGCTCCCACCATATAGAATCCTCCATTTATGGAATTAATTTTTTAACATCAGCAAAAGGAATATTGGTGGAACTTCCCTATAAATTTTCTATGAAGCGCAAAGATTGCATGCCACCATTGGTACAGATTTTGAACACTAGTCATTTTGACATACATATCATACAAATTTTATTTATTAGAAGTCACACTGTAAGGAAGGAGCTGGTTTCTTACAAAGTTTATATAACATGCGTCGTCATACAATTCAGCTTCCTGTTTCGATGTGAATATCACTTCGGAAAACTACTGACAACTTCGAGTTTTCTGCTGCTTGTTAAGTGCTTAAGTGAAAAAAAAATAAATTGGAAAAACTACCGTTTTCAGACGATGATCAAGCTAACCTATAACACAACAAACAAGAATCTGCAAGCTGAACAGTAAAAGTATGCAAAGATTTTACGAATTTAAACATATGACATTGAATTTACTATTTAAAATACAAATGCTAGAGCCTTGTATCTTTGTAAGAAACCAGCTCCTTCCTTACAGTGTGACTTCTAATAAATAAAATTTGTATGATATGTATGATAAAATGACTAGTGTTCAAAATCTGTACCAATGGTGGCATGCGGAATTTTTGAGAAGTTATTTAGCTGCGGCCATATCTATTAAGTCGCATACTTAAAAATACGTGTGCGATGTTAGTGAATGATGTTTAAAATTCTGCGTACAGTTGGTATTGAATTTACACCAATGTTAATAATGATAGATATTACGGATATTAATGAGTTTTATGTTCGTTACTTAGGTGGATATGTATATAAGTTTATATCTATCTGTATGTACTTTGATATGTGTGTGTGTGTGTGTGTGTGTGTGTGTGTGTGTGTACACGCTCGCCATGATTGACCGCTAACTCCGCAAGCTTTTTTTTATTCTCTCTCTCTGTTTATTTTTTCGTGTTCCTTTCTGTTGTGGAGCGTCGGCTCGAAACGTAAAGGACTTTTTCATTTTGCTGAGCGTCAAACTAATACACCTGTTTGTTGTTTATACACCTGTCTTCGTCTTTTGTTTTTTCTGTAAATTTCAAGTATATACGCTCACATATAATGTACACATAGACTGACATTATGCACATATATCTCAATGACACACACACACACACACACACAAGCACACATACACACACACACACACACACACACACACACACACACACACACACACACACACACAAGCACACATACATGCTTGTATATTTGTGATTACTGTTGTGATTGTTAATTTCGTCTAAATTTTATTTTGTGCAATACACTGTGTTTATACATAGACAATCTTGTGTGCGGCCACATGCGCAAAAACACACACATGTATATAAACATATGCATGTATATGCCTATATATGCGTATGAATGTGTGCGTGCAATTAATGACGGAATTGGTTATAACCGTATACCATGATACGAAGTTCCATTTATACGTCGTAGAAGTTAGATTAAGAATCTTCTTTCTTACACTCGAGAATACGTATAACGAGCAAACATTGCAACGAGACATCATGTTAGAATACTGCAATATGATAGTAATACACATTAATGCCAAGTTATTCATCTGGAAAATAAGCATGATAAATTAGAGAAACACTGGCGGCCTGGTGCTGTCTTGAACCAAACGTAATGTATTTGTAAAGTTTTCTACTCTCCGTCTGAAAGTTTCACCGTTCAGTCGGAAACGCAGACACGGATCTCACACACAACCACATGCATTCACACACGCTCGCTTTCTAATGTTTTTCTCTATTTCTTCTTCTTTCATCATACACCCAAATCAGGAAAGAACCTTGTACATAAATGTGTGTAAATATTTGCCTCGGAACAAAGTGGTTGATTTCAAACTTTACTTTTGTTAACTGCTATGCTATGGCTTGAAATAAGTGCAGGTGCAAAGTAGACCAAATCACTTACACATATTTCGAATGTTTGCTATCAATTATATTTACTATATATCTCCAAAATATGTTTAGCTGCTTGAGAAAGCATTAATATATTGAAACAGAATAACTATATTTAACCAATAAAATTAAGATATGTTATTGACCTCCTTTCAATCGTATTGGAACGAAAGTCTGACGATAAACAGACGAGAAATTTGCTGCTAACTTTCTTCCTCAAAAGCTTTGGGGGACAACACATAGGAATATAATTACAACTTTGGACAATTTAAAAGATGATTTAGATAGCTTTGATAACTTATTGAACTATAGTATAATTTAGAAAATGCATATACAAAATCATTTCTAAACATGGAACGTAAAGTATGGTCTGTGACAAACAATATCTTATCGCCGCCATGCGTCACTGCATGCGAATTCTTTTATCTTCACTGAACAAAAGATACCTCAATGTTTATACTCATGTGATCGAACGATAAACGATGAAAATAAGAGATTAGTGGTCATTTAGTCTTCACTTAATCTTTATGCCATGTCAATATTCCTTGTAGCATACACTTACAAACATTCTCTTCGACAAATCTGTTTTTTTTTTCTTTTTGATAACAACAACAAAAAGAAAAAGGATTGGAGTCTTGTGAACTATACATTATTCTCTTCGCAAAAATCTCAGAAGGAATTATGAAATAAACAAGAATAGTTATGGAAAATATAAAACTCGAATAGTCAATCTTGAGAGTACATAATATTTATGAGACACAATGACCATATGTAAATAAAGACAAACACGCACACGTACAGAGAGTTATGGAAACACACAGTTACACACACACACATATAGAAATATATATATATATATATATATATATATATATATATATATATATATATATATATATATATATATATGTATATATATATATATATATATATATATATATATATGTATATATATATATATATATATATATATATATATATATATATATACATATATATATTACGGAGATGCACTTGCATAGCAAGTGACCTGATCTGAGATCGTGTGCTGGAACGAAAACAATTGCAGCGTGGAAGGTGTTTATAAGCCATTTAAAATAACACACAAAATCCGTTAGATTCACTTCAACATTTAAATTTAATTTGTCAAAATATTTTCTTCGCTTTGAGACCGCGACCTGTTCACTGACAAAATTCTCTATATATATATACATATATATATATATATACATATATATATATATATATATATATATATATATATATATATATATATATATATATATATATATATATATATATACATACACAATGTGCATTCTAGAAGTTTTAAGTGTTTTTCAGGAGAAATTATTAATTTCAAACAATCACAAAACTGTTGTCTGCTTTAAAGAAGGACCCCCTGACTTCAATGCACTTGTTAGTTGGTCTGAGTCCCTTGGTGAAGGCTCTATTGAAGTCCTGCAAAATTAAGGTATCCAGGAATCCTGTCAAAGCCTCCTTTATTAGTTCCTTCAGTTTATGAAGTAACCAAAAATCCCTTGGAGCAATGTCTGAAGTGGTGGAAGAATTAAGGACAGCTTTCATATCCATCTCTGTCAAGTTGTGGGTTACCAGGATCGAACTGTGGATTGGTGCATTGCTCTGGTGCAGGTGTGTCACCGACTCATGTGACGAGCTCTCTTCTTGAAGTCCCACAACACCTCCACAAATTACACTTGGTAAACAGTATGGGCGAAGGTAACACAGTGGATGCAGATGATGTCCTTGGCATTGAAATGGCAATCATTAAATGCTTCACGGTGTGCTTGCATGACCTGGCATGTTCTGTTTGCTTTAGACAGACGTTTGATTCATAATATTTAATCGATAAGCAGTCGCAATCTTGTTATACGTTTCTATAACATTTTGAACCATTTTATCGCAAAACCCTTTGCATAACGAGCTTCAGAATTATCCTTACGTCCCGGCTGCATTCTGCAAATCAGTCAACTTCCACAAGCAGTGGTTAGTAGGGTATATTCCGAGAGCTGTTACAGCCGTTTACTTCTCTCTGGAATAACAATTTTGCAGGTCGGCTTACTACATACATAGTTATTATATGCTAAAAATACAATTATTTAGAACAGTTGTAACTGCCTTGACGTACCTCACCAATTCATACACAAGGGGAACAAATGTACCCGTGCAAAAACATATATTTGCCGAGCGGGTTTCTTTTTGGGTTATCGTCAACAAAATGTTCGTATTTTCGGTGCGGCTTTATGTAATATTTACATTGATTTTGCTGAACAGGATGGGAAAATGTCTGTTTATCAATGGTCGGTTTGCTTTTATCATATTCTTTTATTTATTTATTCATTTGTTGTTTAAGTCATTTGACCCTGTCTATGCTTTTGATAATTTTGAGTATGTTTACTATTATTTTCCTTTTGGTTTTGTTCCTGTTATAGTTTGCCTTGAAATGCCAAATTTCACAACATCTTTGTTGCCTTATTCAGTTTGGTTGTATTTGTTAGAATATAGATTTTGAATATCATTTGCATTAAATGCTAATACTCATTTGATGAGATTTTAATGATTGTTTTAATAAACCGAACAAAGATTACTAATGAATGTTCAAAGCTTATCACAAACGTGCGAATTATTTACGCATTAAAGATACAGAGCCAATGGTGCTAGGAGTAAAGACCCTAGATAAGGATTCGTACGTGTGGCGCCTAGTAGTGTTAGGAGTAGTGTTAGATAATGTAGTCTTGTATAAAATAAAAGATGGAATCGTCAAATCAGAAACGATTTTTGTTTATATCTTGCTGTATGTCTGATAATAAGAACTGCAGACAGTAAAAGAAAATACGAAGTACCAAACAGACAGATAAAATAGTAATCGTTCTTAACGATCATTGCCATGCGAATAAAACTAAAAAAACACACAAAAAAGAAAGAATCAAAAATATATTTAAAAAATCGCAGTTTGGATAATTATATATAGAAACACTGTTTTGAAATCATGTTATATTCTGTTCCCTACACAAATATACATGAAATAAAAAATAGAGATGAAGATACATCCCGCAATACACAGCTGTAAACTCCTTTATCGATTCCTTACATGAAAGACAGATTTTGCGCTGAGGTGAAAAGAAGATCAAACGATATATGATAGAATAGATTCTACTGATTTTCTATTTAACCGACTTTACGTATTCTAGTTCACATAAATTATGTAATACAAACACTACACTGATTACCTCGCCATCCATTATTTACAAGCTTTCACTTTCATCTCCCTCGAAATACCATCACCAAGTTATGTAGCGGAAGGGAATGAAGAATCATATTTACTATGATACTATTACTATTGTAAGTCCATGGGTGGGCAGCTGCTGAAGTAGAAGGCTTTTCAGCAGCTATCGAATATACTTTACTTCAATCCAATTCCTTCATAATTTTCAACTTTAGATAATACATACACACATACACGCATATATACATATGTATAAATGTATATATATATATATATGTTTGTATGCATAAAGTGTATATGTATTTATATATATATATATATATATATATATATATATATATATATATATATATATATATATATATATATATATATGTATACAGACCCGAAGTCACTGCAGTCCCAGAGTCACATTCAGTGTAAAGGGGTAAGACTTGGGGATCAGTGTGTGTAATGGTGCGTCAATTCATATGCACATTACTAAGATGGCAGCAAAGTACAGACAACTGATAGGATGGATACTCAGGTCCTTCAGGACAGGAGATCAAGAAGTTATGTTGATTCTGTGCAGGACCTTTTTTGTCAGCCGCCTGGTCTACTGCTCTCAGCTATGGCCACTACATAGTGCCAAACTAACAGTGGAGCTTGAAGTGGTCCAGCATCACTGGACTAAAAGATTGAATCATTGCAGCTGATGTGTTCCAAGGAGCGGCTGAAAAACTGCAACTGCAACTTCACTCTGTGGAGCGAAGGCCTGACAGATATGTGATAATCTACATATGGAAAACTTTAGAACAGTCAGTACTTAATTTCGGCATTGAATGTTATACAAATGCCAGACCTGGACGCCATTGTATTGTACCAAATGTACCATCCACTCTATCTGAATTCAGGAGCATGTACCTCGATAGCCTAGTGTTCAAAGGCCCTGCCACAGAAATTAAGAGATCTACAGAATGTGGGCATAGATGTCTTCAAATAGGAACTAGACATCCTCCTCTCCACAATACCGGATAAACCGACGGCACCGCAAGAGGTACAGACGAGGCCAGCGGTGTCAAACTAGGTCATACAGGAGTGGTGATATGAAACCCCCAGCCTGAAGAAATTAGACAAAGGATAATAATAAGTAACGGTGTAAAACCTCGGTGGTGCTCCAGCATGACCCTAGCCGTGTAGATGACAAAAAATAAAAAAATAAAGTATTTTATTCTTTTATTCTTCCAAATATCATCGTCATCATCATCGTCATTTAACGTCCGCTTTCCATGCTAGCATGGGTTGGACGATTTGACTGAGGACTGGTGAAACCAGATGGCTACACCAGGCTCCAAACATATTTGGCAGAGTTTCTACAGCTGGATGCCCTTCCTAACGCCAACCACTCAGAGAGTGTAGTGGGTGCTTTTACGTGCCACCGGCACGAAGGCCGGTCAGGCGGTATTGGCAACGGCTACGCTCAAAATGGTGTATTTTACGTGCCACCTGCACAGGAGCCAGTCCATCGGCACTGGCAACGATCTCGCTCGAATGTCTTATATTTGTATAAAATGTTTAATGCAGCTGGAATGCTGTGAAATTATGACGTTGAGTTTCTTTCAATATTATCAACAACTGAAGATGTTTATAGATGTCTTCGTAATTTACTCAGTGTTTCGTATTCGTGCTTGTTCAAAATAGTAATAGTAAAAATGATACTAATAATAAATTGGAAATAGGAAGAATTCGGAGCTTGTGAACAGTAAAGGTGGTGCCTATAATAATTGGTACGTTGGGAATAGTAAGCCAATTGTGGCTCTGTTACAGTTTTGCACCTCTGACAATCGGTCACATCAAAGAAATTTTCTTGATCTCGTTTCTCAGAAGAGATGTCTTATCTGAGGCAATGTAAGTCTTTGTGCTTTGAATTGAAGAATAGGTCGAGAGGCAACCCTGTCGCAAGGCCATCGGTCAAGAGGACTTACCTAAACGCAGCTTACATTTCCTCCTAAACTTTTCTTTCATTTATTTCAGTCATTAGACTGCGGCCATACTGGGGCGACGGCTTTAAGAAGTTTTAGTGGAATGAATCGATTCAGGTACATAATTTAAAGCCTCGTACTCATTCCGCCAGACTGGTTTGCCGAACCGCTATGTGGCGATGACATAAGTAAAATACATACACAATTCTAAACACACACACACTCACACACACACACGCACACACACGACCAGCTTCTTTCAGTTTCCGTCTACACATTCCACTCAACAGGCTTTGGTCGGCTAGGGGCTGTACCAGAAGACAAGTGTCTGTAGAATATCGTGTCTCCCTGATTAAGCTTCATAGCTTCTGTTGTTATCGCTCTTTCATGGTCTGAACGATATTCGGAGACAATCAGCAGCAGCTGCAGCTACTACCGATCGTAACCGTGATGATGATGATGATGATGACGATAACGATGATGGTGAAGATGGTGGTAGTATGCTGATGAGGGTCGTGATAATGATTATGTTGATCTTTGTTGTGTTCCTGGACCTAATAATTATATATATATATATATATATATATATATATATATATATATATATATATATATATATATATAGGAATGAGATATTTCTATATAGCCATACATTGCGTAAAACAATATTTTTCATTCCCTACTTCCCATTACATTTGCTTTTCTCCCTTTATTTGTTTAATGGTATCAACGTTATTAATGCTATGACTAGTTCCATTGTAATAATAGGCTAAGGTATCTCAAATGATACCAAGTAACAACCCAATTTGTACACAGCTCCTTACGGAGGTAAATTCACCAATCAAAAAATTGGGAATATAAGAAGAAAAAACTAAAATAGCTTACGGAATAAAAAAAAGAAAAAAGTTAAGATTGGAAAAAGACACAGAAATATACAAAGATAAGGACTGCGTGTGGTAGATACAGATCCGACATAAGTACAAGGAAGAGAAAAATCGAATTAGCTAGATTAGGTACCTCTTCATATCCCAGTAGAAAATGTCAAGTGGAGTAATGCGGAGTAATAAGATGGATTATACACATAAAAATCAATGTAAAATCTTATTTACATTTGAGGAACTCCCTCACAAACAAGCGTACATATGCATATACATAGATGCATACATGCGTACACATATATATGCGTACACACATACATTTATAAATATATATACATATATATATATACATATATATAAGTAACTACGGATCTATAAATTAACTAATATGGTAGGGAGCTAGAAGTAATAATATATTTCTAAGTATATTTGGCTCCTTCATCGAATTATCCCATCTGGTTATGTATGTACATTGTGATGTGTTACAAGCGTGTATTTAGGTTTCGTTTAACGGCTACACACTGAATGTGCACATGTCATATATATATGTATGTATAAGTATATGTATGTATATAAATATTCCTCTCTCTCCCATATATATATATATATATATATATATATATATATATATATATATATATATATATACACATATGCATATGTTGGTACAGGACGTCATAAAACGTAAACAACATGAAATACAAAATACGAATACATGGAATATGAAATTTGTTTGCGAACAACGAAAGGAACAAATGGAAAACAAGACAAGCAACATAAAGAACGACCCTTCATCAGTGGTCGGCTGTTTTATCTACTACACATTTAATGCAATTACGACAAGATGTGTCTTCGAGAAACAGCTACTCCCGCAAAGCAAAATAAAATTTGAGATTTGCGGGACAGTGAAAGGAAACAGTAAGGGCTGCTAAGCCATAACCAAGTAAGGTGGCGAACGCTGGAGAAACAACGTTTCGCGGGAGAAATGATAGGAGACAGACAACTATACGTATAATCTGTGTGGCAGATCAAAAGGAGAGAAAGAAGTTCAAGTTAGGAAAAGAAAGATGGCTGGTGGTCACGTGTGAGTAACGAGAGAGTAAAGGAGGAAGAGAGAGGAACAGACAGAGGACGGTTAAGGGGAGAGGAAAAGAATTAGGAAAAGGATGAGAGAGAAAAAAAGAAAAGGGGAGAAGTGGCGATAAAGCGAATTAGATAATGAAAGAGAGAGGAAACGAAGGGGAGAGACAACAGTACAGGGAGTCGCATCATATTTATATATGTATATAAACATGTATATATATATATATATATATAAGTGTAAATATATATACATATATATTTATTTATATATATACACATGCATACATACATGTGTATACACACACACACACACATATATACGTGTGTCACTGTATCAATTACATATATACACATGAATATATACATACGAATTTATGCTGATGAGCAGCGACATCTAGGAAGCCAAGTTACTCCACGCTGATAAAGGGCAATAACTCTGAAACTAGTCTGTGGGTGCTAGGTTTTGCTCGTTGGAGGTGCTAAACCCCACTGTTCGAAAACATAAGGACACAACGTTTGTGTCGTATAGCCCGCTAGAAACGATGTGGATGCTTGGTTTTGCTGGGTAGAGGTGCTAATCTCCCCTGTTCGAAAACATAAGGACGCAACGTTTGTGTCGTATAGCTAGCTAGAAACAATATTTCTTAGGGCTAAAAAACAAACTGACTAGACGTTTTTTGAAGACTTCCAGATCTCTGATGTTCTGTGGTAGGGCATTAAAAGGATGTGGTCTCTTGAATTCACAGCTATTACAATATTGGATTCATATCCTCAATGGAGAAGACGGGACCTTTGGTACTGTGCAGTGCCGTCCAGTTCGGGGATTGTTGTAGTTTTCGATTCCGAAATTTGGAGCTAAACTCGCCATTATTTTCCCGATGTATAGCACTGCATATCTCTCACGTCTCCTTTCCAGGGCGCAGAGTCCCGGCTCCTTCAACCTCTCCCCGCAGCCCATGTGTTTTACTGAGTCTATCTTCTTTGTGAAGTGACGTTGGATCGCCTCTAGTTCAGCAACTAGTTTTACACTCCGTGGGGACCACAGTTGGGAACGCTATTGCAGGAGACTGGGGGCAAAGGTTCTCCAAAGCAGAATAATTGTGCTTCTGTTCATGGACTTGAAGTATCTAAAGAGACAAGCTGCCACCCGCCTGCATATCATTGCTATCTGAGCAATGCGCATATATTGAGAAAAAAAAGACGTCAGAATTCTTGAAAAAAGTCTGTTTATTTCTTTATTATTATTATTAGAAGTTTCGTACGTTTCTCGAACTTGTCAAATAAAATTTTGTAAATATTCAAACAACTCGTCATTTATATAAAACATGTTTTTTTTGGGGTTTTGTTTTGACGAAGCGAACGTTGTATTTGTTTTTTGGCGGTGTGAGGTTCCTTGAAAACGGAGATAGATGATTAGAAATATAGGTAGATAGGCTGATAGATAGATAGATAGATAAGTAGACAGATAGATAAATAGTCAGACAGATATATAGGTAGAGAGAGAACGGGGATTCCCCTTCTTATTCACTCTTCACGAATAGAAAGGGGGATAGGAAGGGGATCCTCCTCTCTCTCTATCTGTCTATCTATCTATCTAATATCAGTCTATCTACTTACCTATATTTCTATTTATCTATCTCCATTGTCACGGAACCTAACCAGAAACAACAAAAAAACAATGTTTTCTTCTAAACAAAACCCCCAAGAAACATGTTTTATATAAATGAACAAGTTGTTTGTACATTCACAAAATTATTTTTGACAAGTTCAAGAAATGAAACGAAATAATAATGAAGAAATAAAAAAGATGTTTTTTTTCCCCAAAATTCTGACGACTTGTTTTCTCAATATTCAATTTCTCTACACCACACCTAACACTCTATATAGATACATAGATATATTTTTCTCTCCTTGTTTCTTTCTGTGTTCATTTCTGTTGATGAGCGTAGGCTCGAAATGTTAAAGACTTTCTCTATTCCCGAGCGTTATACTAATACATCCATTTGTTGTCTACGCCACCTGTCTTCGTCTGTTGTTTTTTTTCATGAATTCTCCCTATGTATGTATGTATGTATGTATGTACGTATGCATGTACGTATGTACGTATGTATATATATATATATATATATATATATATATATCAATTTTTTTTCTCCGTGTTTTTCTCCTTGTCTCCGTATTCTTTCTGTTGAAGAGCGTAGCTCGAAACGTCAAAGACTTTCCGTATTCCCGAGCGTCATACTAATATATACTTTTGTTATTTACACCACCTGTCCTCGTCTGTTGTTATTTTTTGTATATTCTCCCATATATATATATATATATATATATATATATATATATATAAACGAAAGTCACGTAATGAAGTAAGGGAAATATGGGCTATATATGTTTCATAGCGAGTGGTACCTCAGAAGTGGTAAAATCCAAGTGAGGTATACCGCCGGCTATTCAGGCCAAGGATATCTTGATTAGGTTAAAGGGTACATTGTCGCAAGGAGGTCCATGTTGATGCAAAGAAGATTCAATCAGAAAGTGTGGAGGGTACAGTGAGTGAAGGGTATATAAATGAAGGAAGAAATAATAGAAAAAGGGAAGAAAGAAGAGAAAGTGAAATAAATAACATGGTTCCGGGTTCAGTCCCACTGTGTGGCACCTTGGGCAAGTGTCTTCTACTACAGCCTCGGGCCGACCAAAACCTTCTGAGTGCATTTGGTAGACGGAAACTGAAAGAAGCCCGTTATATATATATATATTTATATATATATATATATGTGTGTGTGTGTGTGTGTGTGTGTGTGTTTATGTGTCTGTGTTTGTCCCCCAACATCTCATGACAACCAATGCTGGTGTGTTTACGTCCCCGTAACTTAACGGTTCGGCAAAATAGACCGACAGATTAAGTACTTGGCTTACAAAGAATAAGTGCTGGGGTCGATTTGCTCGACTAAAGGCGGTGCTCCAGCATGGCCACAATCAAATGGCTGAAACGAGTAAAAGAGTAAAACAGGGGACCATGGAAAGTATGTAATGAATAAAACAAGGTAGGGCGGAATGTTTAAGCATGGCTTCATGGTTTTATGGTGAAAAAGCGTAAATTGGTACAAGAAAGAAAAAAAATCAAAAAGATAATGAAGAGGTGGAGGTGTATGTAGGTGTTTGTATTTGTACGCTTACGGGTGGGGGTGATTAGAAGGTAGAGGGAGTAGTAATATATCCATACATACTTACCTTTGTCCCTCACGACTAAAAATATTACCCCAACTCTCTCCCCTCCAATTTCTCTTCTGTTCAAATGCCAATCCCACTTTTGAATTCTGTGATTAAACTAAAACCATTAATTCCTCCTTTGTCTCAATCCCCTTTATTTTATTTTATTTTATCTATTTATTTATTTCTCTTCCTCTCCTTTCTTCCCTTTTTCAATTAATTATTTCTCCCCCCCCCCCCCCCCCACATACTGTACCCTTCACTCTTTCGATTGAAACTTCTTTGCGTCAACATGTACTCCGTTGCGACAACGAAGCCTTTTATCTAATCAAGAGGTCTATGGCCTGAAGAGTAACCGGCGGAATACACCGCACTTGGATTTTACCACTTCCGATGTTCCACTGGCTACGAAACACATCTAGCCCGGATTTCTCATACTCCATTCCGTAACTCTTGTACTGCTTTTCGCACACTCGGCAACCCTAGTTGCCTACCGAGGAATATAAGAGGAACCTTTTTTCAGGACATCGTTCTTCGATAAAAGAAGAAAAAAAATCCGCAACCTTCCGTCTCAATAAACCGCTATTGTTCCTGAAAGTTGTTTTTTATATTCACTATGGATTGCTTGAAGCTAACTTTCTTGCTACACCTCAATCCCTGGATCTCTTACACACACACACACACACACACACACACACACACACACACACACACACACACACACACACACACACACACGTCTATATGCATATACATAAGCGTGAACGCTCAGCTTATAACAAGAATATTGCCTTCACAACTTTTCATTGCTTGCTCTCATGTTAACGTTTGGCCTTCTGAACTGTCACTACAAAAACATGAGATAGAATTCCGATCCCGCAAACTGATCGGTGCTACAAGAAAAAATAACACCAATTGATATATAGGGACGCTATACTTCCCGTGCGAATTTTAACCGAGAATGATATGATTATAATACATCAATAGTCCCAGTTGATCGAGCTTGAGCATTCAGCTGTAGCGTACAACGATATTTTGGACGAGATGGCTTAAGATTCTCTACCTACACGCCTTTTTTATCAACAGTAAACGGAGAAAAGAGATAGAAGGATGAATATGCGAGTGTGTATCATTGATTCCGTGTAACATCTTCCAACATTTTACCGACAGACGCGAGTCAGGAACTTCGTGGTTAATATGCTAAGATCGCAGATCCCATCAGGAAGTACCAGGTCAATGACAATTTGTAGCCCTCTTCGTAGTATCCTTTATGCTTCTCTTTCTCCTACTCTCTTTTACTTGTTTTTGTCATTTTATTGTGGCCGTTCTTGGGCACACCTATATAAATATATTCGACGTGCTTCTTTCAGGTTGCACAATCAGGTTGCACATAAGTTGCAGAAATACACTACAAAGGCCAGTCCAATATGTGTACATTACCATTGTTCTCTTGTATCTACACATGGTTTAACAGCAACGAAAGTAAATGTCATTAACTGAGTCGGAATATATGTTAATAGGTCCTTTTCCTCAAAAATAGCTTATAAGCCAACTGTGAAATATGATATATGTTTGAAAAGCTGGAAATAATTCGTCTGAAGAAGATAACAAAAGTCAGATCTATTGTCTATATGCAGGCAATAAATCAAAATTTTCTCAGAGACCTTAGCTGGATACGGGTAATTTCCTAATGAAGTCGCTCGTGTGTAACTATTGATACACTAGAAAATCATCCATATAAATATAAGCGAGACTATACATCTTCTTTGTTAACTTTAATATCTTATTCCAATGCAATATATCACTGTCTCTTACTATAAAATGCAGACTACTAATGCGTTGATGATGTAATATCACTAATATATTACTGTAGACTGAGAAATATTGCAAACTTACAAATGCTTCACCTTCACAGAATAATGCTGTGAACAGGAAGTCGAAGTGTAGTTTAGTGGTTACCTGTGTGGAGATCGAATGATCTTTCCTAAGAATGAATGGAACGAATGACAAAAAACCCATTACTACAGACGACACTCATCTATCAATATATTGCCTCTTCTACTCTGTATCACTGGCGTTGCTATCTCGCCACAGTTATGTATCTTTGTCTTTGCAAGATAATTACCGTAGCCTCCACATTATCTATTTCATTAATTTAACTCGGGCCATTTGTCAAAATTGATGTGTTTTAGGAACTGAAAAAGTCTTTTGATCATGATATTTATTGAGAGTCCATTAAATCAATGTCTACGATCTCTAAATCGAGACATTGATCTGTTTAATAAGGTAGTATCAAAATTCTGCATGAATTATTGATCATCATACGATTCATTGATCGACTTCAGAAGATACTTTTATGAAATTTTATATACCATTAAGCTCATTAGCAATCGGTGAAATTAGTCTCATGAGTGGTTCTAACAGCAGCATTAAACTGGTTTCCTTGTCAACAAAATATAAAATACTTATTATTATTTTTTTTCATAATGAAACATTATATATGATGAAAATAATATTCTTGTCAAACGAATTCTTAACCCAGTATATCCAGAGCATAGTAAAATTAATGTGTTAGAATAGATTGTATACAAATGATTAGATAGAAATACCAACATTTTAAAGAAGTGCAGTACATATATACAATAAAGAACAGATTTGTAATTTTATCTTCGTAGTTGAAGACGGAATTTGAACTGTTCCAATGCATTCAGGATCAGTGTTAGTGAACAGTTAGCCAACGGTTTATATGTACCCCAGCATAATGTTATTACATTAATACGCAAAACGTGCAGACATTGCTGTGTGATAAGAAGCGTCCTTCCCCACCTCATGATCCCTAGTTCAGTCCCACTGCGTGGCACCTTTGGCAGCTGGCTTCTACTATAGGATCGAGCCGGCCAAAGTCTTGTCAGTGAATTTGGAAAGCGGAAAGATAAAGTAACTCGTTGTGTGTGTGCGTTTTTGTCGGTGTTTCTCCCCTCCATCACTTGCCAACCGGCGTTGGTGTATTTACGTCTCCGTAATGTATCGGTTCGGCAAAAGTTATAGCGATTTAATAAGTAACAGACTTTAAAAAACAAAACAAAAAAAAACGCTGGATTCAATTCATTCGACTAAAATTCTTCAAGGCGTTGCCCCAGCATGGTCGCAGTTCAAAGACTAAAATAAGTAAAAGATAAAATAAATTAAAGTAGAGTTTCATCATCGGCCCCAGTGAGGTACTGTCTCTCCACTGGGGTCTTTATTTTGTTTCTGACCCTAGACCAAGGCTGATCATTATTCTTTTCTACTCAAGGCACAAGGCCCGAATTTTTGGCGGAGGGAGCCAACCGATTAGATCGACCCCAGGACGCAACTATATAGATATAGATTTATATATATATATATATATATATATATATATATATATATATATATATATATAACATTTCTCTCTCCCTCTCCTCACTGTCTGTCCCCTTCTCTGCATCTATATCTAATTATAAATCTCACATACCCTACTTATATGTGTGTGTTTGTGTGCATGTAAGTATGTGTGTGTGTATGTGTGTGTGTGTGTGTGTATGAGGAAAAAGAATAGAAGAATAAAGCTTCTGATAATGCATAAAGTTTTACAAAGACCTTTTACATTTCAGGCGTAAACGCCCATCTTCAAACTGAAGCTTGATATATATATATATATATATATATATATATATATATATATGAGAACGACAAGAGTGGATGAACAACATCGTTAATGAAAGATCGGTCAAAGGGCAATGAGGTTAGTAATTACCGATCCATTACTTGTCTTAACCTCCTATGGAAAGTATTAACAGGTACCCTCGCAGGGAAAATATATACGTTCCTTGCGGAAAGAAATCTACTGCCAGTAGAACAAAAGGGATGACGAAAAAGAACGAAGGGCACCAAGGACCACCTTGTGATAGACAGGGAACGTAGACAAGGTTATAAACTTAATCATGTGTTCATTCTCTACAAACACTTGACAGAAAACATTCAGAGCATTAACTGTTCGGACATCGTCAGTCAAACGTGTCCGCCTTAAACTTACAGCACCAAACATTATCACTTGATACTAACACACTGACATAGCGGGGAACCTACAAACATTTCTAAGACCGGCCATGTGACTGTCGTCTACCAATTAAATCCTATTCGAAACATATTAATTTGAATCATGTACTCCCTATAAAAATAAGCCAAGCTTGAAACACTAACCAAATGGGAGACAGCTACAAAATCATCTAGGTGTTTCTATTTGAACTTTTAGAAAACCAGTATAAGCTGGGAAACCGGTTAAAGCTTTAAATATATTTATTAAAAAATATTTTAACTATTCTCAGTGCATTTTGAACTATCTTTTCTATATTTCTACCCGTGTGGAATAAAGCAACTTTGTTCTCTCTCTCTCTCTCTCTCTCTCTCTCTCTCTCTCTCTCTCTATATATATATATATATATATATATATATATATATAATGTGATGAGTAAATTCTTTTCTACTCTTGGCACAAGGCCCTTAATTATTGAGCGAGGGGGCTAAACGATTAGATCGATACCAGTACGCAACTGGTACTTAATTTATCGACCTCGAAAGGATGAAAGGCAAATCGACCTCAGTGGAATTTGAATTCAGAACGTAAAGACAGATGAAATACCGCTAAGCATTTCACCCGGCGTGCCAACGTTTCTGCCAGTTTACCGCCTATGTGATGACTAAATGGTCCCCATGCAATATCTTCAATTTTGAACATGCGCATTTTTTACTAGGATCAGCCGGGCACCATCTGTGAGCAACGTAGAACCATGACGCAATTCATTCTGCCAGAAATTTGGAAACGACATGGTGTACCGCTTGGCATTTCCACCGGAAGCGCCAATACGAATATGTACCGAGAGTGATAAAAATCAAACATCCAAACCATCATGGTGTTTGGAGTGATCACAAGTGATGGCGACGCTATGCCACCATTCATCTTCCCACACGGCCTCAGACTAACTGAAGGCAAGGATTATGGCAGCGTTCACCATCTTAAACAAGGATACCGTCCAGAAGATTTGCAAGATATTCCGAAGTTATCTGGAAGCCGTGGTTGAAACCAATGGCGATTATATTGAATAAATTTACTCTTTAGAATTTCAACATAATTTTATGTAATTTTGGTAAATATATCTTAAAAAAAGTTGTCAGTGTTATTTTCATTTTTGCGTAATTTAAACGACAGTTTATTCACCGCACTGTGTGTGTGTGTGTGTGTGTGTGTGTGTGTGTGTGTGTGTGTGTGTGTGTGTGTGTGTGTGTGTGTATGTGTGTGTGTGTGTGTGTGTGTGTGTGTGCACGTATAAACATACACAAAAAGTTGCCTATGTCACAGTCTATGTAAGCGTAGGAATACGATCGTTCACATCAAAGGCTTATTTAATTATTTGATGTAAGCATTTTCAATAAAATATTAGAAAATTATATTAAGTACTAGTGTGGATATGATCGACTAATATGCCAATATGGCCCGCCATAGCCGAGAGCAGTTTATTGACTGAAACCAAGAAATTAATGAAAGACTGCTATATATACAAAAACTTCGTAAGTATAATTATAGAGAATATCTTGCCGAGGCGCAAATTTTACTGAAATTATTATATCATATGAAACATACTCTAATGGACAAACTTGTAGTTTAGTAATTTCCAATAAGTTTTCCAGTAATTATATTGTCCCTTCGAATAATGTCTATTGTGTATTTCATAATATATTGCAAATAAATAAATTACGAATCAGCATAAAACCTTGACAGTTAGTAAGATATCGAAATGGGTGTTGTGGTTTTTCCAAGGCGAGTCAGCTGATGTAACGCGAATGCATTAGATCAATCACAATACTAATTCTTAAAGCCGGGAGTGTGTGAGTTTAAGGAAATTTGGATGTTATTTCTTACACATCAATATAATTATATAATTTTGGTAAATAAATTTCATTGGGTAATCGTTTAGAAAAACTAATTGAGAGTAAAATACGCTAAATTAAATGAAATATTGATCAAACGATATAAAGTCATGGTTTATTGTAGAAGCTGATAAGCCGTTAAGAAGCTAATGATTCTTTCGAACTACAGATTTAAAATATATAATTTGCAAGTGAATTGAAGAGAAAACAGTTGGGTGTTCATTGCTAAGATTCCCCACAAAATCTCACATTTCGTAATGTATCCTTCCCTGATACAGGAAGGATATATTACAATATAGTTATTAGATGTTCCGGTAAACAGAAACTGTATAATCAAAGCTGTAAATAACTTTGGCATAGATTTACGCGTTCATAGTAATATGGAAAATATACTGAGATTCTCAAAAGTATATATTATGAGAGATTACTAAATGTGTATTATGTATTGAATGATCTAAGGAATAATTTAATATGCTAATGCAGTAGATTGTAGAAGAAATAGGTTGACATTGAGGTTACATAATTTGTGACCGTAGATATGGCTCATATTTACTCAATGTGTGTATATGTTTTAAGTGTGTGTGTGTGGGGGATTATGTATATATATATATATATATATATATATATATATATATATATATATATATATATATATATATATATATACATATATATATATACATGTATATATATATATATATATATATATATATATATATATATATATATATATATATATATATATATATATATATATATATATATAACTACGATTATAATTTTGGAGTGTTACTTGCAATATACCGACACGTAAGTGACCAACGGTTTTTTCACTCATAACTTCCAGAAAAATCGATATCTTTTAATGAAATTTTCTACAAATATGCTTCAGATGGTGTATTACATCGACATTTATGGTCAAAACAGTACTGCAAAAAAAATTGTGATGTGTGATATTATGGATATGTGCTACTTGTATGCATGCAGAAACGAACAGTTTTATCAGAGTGTAACGAAAAAATGTTAGCAAATATTTAAGAAATTTACCTTATTTTGCAACATTTTAGAAGTAATTATTTGAAGAGAAATAGTTTCTCAAGACATTTGCTCCAAATTCTGTTACCAGGGCAAAATATGGGGTCCTAAAAGAAATGATAGAATATCTATTGTATAGGTCTTTTATTTTTTTTCTCATTATTCCGGATCGTTGCCCCAAAAGAATAGCTCAAAGAAAAGAAACAAACTTGTATGTGTTTTATCCAGTATTATTTCCTCCTGAGCTCTTTTTCAGCTCGAGTTGGCTATATCCTTATATAAAAGTCCAGCTTCAGGTTTTTTATGATATGATTAGATATTGCACCGTCTCTTTAATAATCTGAGGAAAATATATACACCATCTTTAAACAAATGATTGAATACTACAACATTATAAGGTGTGCCTGTAATTTGCTGCCATCATCTCAAATGACCACCACCTTTTGCGAAATATCGGATGGACAGGAACTCTTACAAAGTCTTTGATGGATTCTATCATTCTATCTGTTCTGGAATGCAAGGATTTACCTGCTTCTCATTATAAGTACACGAATTATCTTTGGTGGTCTCAGGATTGTATTTCTGATAGGCTCTGCGAAGTATACTGTATGCATTTCACATTTCACGAGGCAATAACAATATATACATCTGTTTCATTTTTTTCTATATGTAAAATTGTGACGTGGTTCTAACGAATCACGTGATTATATCTTAAGCCATTATTCTTTTCTCTAAAATGAAGCACATAACACATAGAAACAGACAATACCCAAGAGTCAAACAATGTTAGAATAGAGCGAATAGAACGTTTAGTTAAAAGCAACTAATTAATTAGGGGCGGAAATATTGCCATATCCATGTGATGAGGGACTTAACAGCTAACGTGTTGGAAAGCATGAGAATATACGCCATGGATGTTCCATTTGTATGGTCGTTCTATCTGGTAGAAATAGCTACTGAATCCCTCGAATTAACATTGTATGTTCAAAAATAAGCAAGGGCCTATTGTAAATTACAGTTGCGAATACACTGCATATACAAACACGAACAGATAAGCAGTTTGCATCATAAGTTTACTTACAGAGAAGTGGATTGGATCTAAAGATGAAGAACGTCAACTAGTATTTTCATGTATATGTCAAAAATATGACACGTAAAATATGTCGAAGAGTACAATACGAAGTTAGATACGCCATCGCTCACAGATTGAAAATTTATGCAATCTGGTGTCCAAATGTGCGACGCAGCAATGCAGGTTCAAAAAAGGAAAATTATTCTCCCGACTTCTGTTCTCTCAATGAAAATCAACGAGAAATAGGAAGTTTTTTTAAAGTACTCTTGAAATTGCTGGTTTTCACCCCGTAGTTGATATTTATTTAATATTGTATTTCATAAAAGACATCTTACGTAAATTGAAGTATGTCTTGTAGAAACTGTTTGCTGTTGTATCACAGTATATCGAAAATATGATACTAAAGAGTATTAGAGGCATCCGTTCGTCTGTTATAGAAAGAGAACAGATACGACAAAAGTAAACACGTGGAATTTAGTTTAGTACAAAAATATTATTATTATTATACGCAAACACCCCTGTTTAACATTATAGAAGTTGGTGCACTCGTTTTCCGAAAGTGATTAACTATGTTTGTGATGCAGAGTATTACCGTTTTTCTTGGAATCCAATGTTTTCTTCCCTTATAGCATTTACTAATAATAGTAGAAATTACCATCGCCAAATGTGTTGTTAGCGCTTTTCACTTTCTAAAGATATCTTGCTTTGTAGATTTTGTTTTATTTCTAATGAATATATATTTTTTTCTTAATTTTCTGCAGTTGATTTCTGAAGCTATCTTTAATTCTGTTATGTCGCTAATGTCATTTTCTTAATGGCAGGATTTTATTTGTGTTATTCCAGAGATTTGACCTTTCCGTATTGCCTTAATGTAGTATTCCTTTAGTGTTCCTAAGAATTACCATTTGTTTTCGTTTTCCGTTTAATTTGCTGTATAATTTGATATACTATCTACAGCATTTACTTGAATTTTCTTATATTGGTTGGCCTTAGTTTTCGTGTTGAATGTCATTATTCTTGCTATTATTTACATCTTTCCGGAATACGACAATTATGTTGGCTACCGTTTCTATTGAAACTATTCACAGCTCATACCACGAGTATTTATACTCCTTATGTTCATTGACATCGTACCCACTTACTCCGTCTATTAATGGACAACTACTCTCACTGATTTATATAAAAATGTCAATGAGTGGTTGTTCGTTTCGCTAAACTACATTCGTCTCTCTATTTCTGTATAGTTGATAAGTTTAGCTGTACTTGAATCTGAAACCTAATCTAATTCCGAATATCTAATCTCAAAACTGCACAAATTCTGTATTATTTGGGGCTCGAGTGCACTTGTATGTATGCTATGAAGGCAGGCTTTAAAGGAAATAAGAATTCCATCAGATTTATAGCTATTTTAGTATCATGAATGTGTTATCAGATATCGAAAAGTATTAGTCATGTAACATGAATGAAAACAAAAATAACATAAATGTGAACGCTCGCGTTTGTATTAAACTATTTGCTTTAATACTTATGCATTGTTTTACTCGATAATTCTCGGACAAGTTTTAAAAAATAGATAGGGAAAGAGAGATGCTGGCGAGGGAGAGAAAATAATGCAAGCGGTAAAACAATGGTATTGAATATACTATAAAATGCATGTAATATACATAAAAATAACTAGCAAAAAATAACGGCGGCGAAAAAAAGGGCATTAAGCTTATGATTTGAAAGTCTTTTATTGAAAGGTGTAGAAACATAAACGCGATGTTGAGTATCGAAACAAAAAGAAATAGTAGAAGTCCAACAAAGAAGCAATTGATATATATATATATATATATATATATATCTTTTCTTTTATAAAAAAACGATAGACACTCTCGATTATTTTATTGATATGCTCAAAAGGTTAGTCGTACTTATGGGATATCTGTTATTATACGATATCAAATATCAACTTATATACAAATTTATGCATGGCTTCAGCTATGGTTTTTTTCAATCATAGAGTATGTATGTAAATATATATTGTGCACGTAATGTATATATTAGGACGTGCCTATAAACTCCGACAAGTTGTTCTTTATCTATTGATAGCCGTCCCTGTTTTAAATGTTTATATGAAAGCAATTCTCACATAGCCACCTTCTTTGAAGAGATGTGTGAAGAACATCGTGCTAGAGGCAGAGATTAACGACAGTTTAATAAGTCAATGATAGGTCTTAATCTCACTGTTGTCAACGAGTTGCTGTTACCATGTACCATGCAATAGATAATAGTTTTACGTAGCCGTATAGTCGCGGGTAAACAAATATTCTCGATTCATCTACACATGATCCAGAGGGAAACCCAGGATATCACACCCGGAAAGGAAGGGAGAAGGACGGAGAGAGAGAAAGAGGGGGAGGGGGAGAGAAAGAGAGAGAGAGAGATAGTGTGGGGTGGGGGAGAGAAAGAGAGAATGAGGCGGACAAGATGCATTAGCATTCGGGTTTTACTTTATTTAAGAACCCCCGAAATTTTTGTTTCTAATTTCTGCACAAGTCCTGCAATATAGGGGGAAGGGTCAAGTCAATTATATCGACTTCATTACTCAACTGGTACCTATTTTATCGACGCTGAAAGGACGAAAGGCTAAGTCGGCCATGGCAGAATTTGAACTTAGTACATAAATTCAGAGGAAATGCCGCTAAGCATTTTGTCCGGCATGCCAAATATTCTGCAAGCTCCCCACCTTACGACCCCGAAATATCGATTTAAAATTTTGGCATAAACTCCAGGAAATTTCGGGGAAGAGACCAATAAATCCACCCCAATGCTGAATTTGTGCTTATTTCATTGACCCTGAAGATGAAAGGATAATTTGACCACAGCGTAATTTGAACTCAGAACGTAAAGCCAGACCAAATGCTGCTAAGTATTTTGCCCGACGTGCTAACGATTCTACCAGCGCGCTGCTTTAGGCGACCCTACAATATCAACTGCCAAGTTGGCTTAGCTGGAATTTGAATTTCGACAACGAGAAACTGAGATATGTAGTCCTAAAAACTGTTCAACAATCTAACGACACTCTCAATTCATTATCTTATCCAACAAAAATACTAGATTTTTCATGTAAACATACACAGGAAATGTTATCTCTGATAATCATATAACAAAATCATTACAAAACTAATTTAATACAACTGATTATCATTTATTTAAACAGGCATCCAAATTTGCATTATGCTCTGCTATTATTTTCAGAATCACGAAGCATTTAATTCTTTAAACATTGGAGTCACTACACAAGAAACTCATACCGAACATAATAAATAGTGTCCAGCAATTCATCGTTAAACCACATTTAATACTGGGTCAACGCTGAACTGATCAGACATAAGATCAAATGCGTTCCTTCCATGAATATCCATTCCTCATTAACCAAATTATACATCCGGTTTTCTTAAAGGGTCATTCTGTTTGTCTATCTGAATGACAGTGTGTCTGTTTCTTTCCTCTTTCTGTCTCTGAAACCGTGTTGCATGGCCTCTTCAAGTTGACCAGATTTCACCGTATGCTCCAATCTAGATATATTACAAAATCATTTTCTCTTATTATTTTTATCCTATCCCACGGTTTTTGAACATTTTAAAAACTTTCCTACAAAACAACATTTGTATTGGGTCAGCCCATAAATAATGCGTTTTTTACACTTTTATTTTTCAAAATTAATATAAAGTTCTTGTTTAATCTAAGGTATACTCTCCATTTTCTACATTGCTCTTCCATCTATCTGGTAGACTTGCAAGGCCCCTCTTCCAAAATTCATTTGTCCGTGACGAAAAATACTCCTCCAGTACTGTTCTAACCTCATCTACAGAATTCATATTCTTTTCTGTGCAAATGATTTTGAAAACTGCGAAAGAAATGATAATCAGATGTGGCAATGGCCATCGAATATATTGGGTGGGGTATCGTTTCCCATTCAAACTTCTCCTGCCTTTGAAATTTCATCATCGCTGATAGAAGAACACATTCCTGATAGAAGAACACGTTTCGTCTTGAAACCAAAGATGGTCGCTTTTCGATGCCACGCCGGTGTCGATGAATGGTTGAATGACCAAATCCAAACTTCCCTGCTGGTTCCTCAACAGTTACGATGTCTCAACCTGCAAACAGCCCAGACCTTGCGCAATCAGATCATCACCTTCTGAGAGCTATGCCTCACTTCCTGATAAGATTACTTTTAAACCGGTGAAATGGTTTTAGTGAAGAAGTCAGCTTCTGGTACAACGACAACAGCAGATAATAAAATACGATAAGATATATTTCGATGAATAAACAAGTAGCACGTGTCACATGTTTTAAAATATATTGTTATAATTCAAGTAGTTTTAAACATTGTTATATCTGATGCGACGTATATATATATTTGTACTGATTATTTCATTCGTCTTCCACTTTTTTACGATTTTCTCCTTTAACTTCTTGAAGGATGATTCTAATATTTGGATAGAGAATAAACTTGTGACACGTGCTACTTGTTTATTCATCGAAATATATCTTATCGTATTTTATTATCTGCTGTTGTCGTTGTACCAGAAGCTGACTTCTTCACTAAAACCATTTCACCGGTTTAAAAGTAATCTTATCAGGAAGTGAGGCATAGCTCTCAGAAGGTGATGATCTGATTGCGCAAGGTCTGGGCTGTTTGCAGGTTGAGACATCGTAACTGTTGAGGAACCAGCAGGGAAGTTTGGATTTGGTCATTCAACCATTCATCGACACCGGCGTGCCATCGAAAAGCGACCATCTTTGGTTTCAAGACGAAACGTGTTCTTCTATCAGGAATATGTGGGCGGTATTCGATGTAATTATCGATTATTGAATCATTCGTCATGAAGTACAAATAGAATTTGTTTACTCTTTGTTATTTTAAGCTACACACAAACACATACACACGAACACACATACACACGCCCACACACACAAACATGCACACACAAACATGCACACACAAACACACACATTTGACGCGGCCATGCTGGAGCACTGCCTTTAGACGAGCAAACGAACGCCAGGACTTATTCTTGTAAGCCTAGTACTTATTCTATCGGTCTCTTGTACCGAAACGCTAATTTTCGGGGACGTAAACACACCAACATAGGTTCTCGAGCGATGTTGGGGGGAAAACACAGTCGCACAAATACACACACACATTATATATATATATATATACACACACGACGGTCTTCCAAATCCACTCACAAAGGTTTGGTCGGCCCGAGGCTATAGTAGGAGGCACTTATCCAAAGCGGCGCGCCATGGGACTGAACCCAGAACCATGTGGTTGGTAAGCAAGGTACTTACCACACAACCACTCCCATATACTCTCTCTCTCACACACACACATATCGTCACACACACACACACACATATATATATATATATATATATATATATATATTCACACACATGAATACATATATGTAGTTCGAATTGGAGGATTCTGTTTTTAGATGAAATAAAGAAACTTCTAATTTATTTATGATGTACTGATAATGCTAACAAAATTCTCAACGCCAACGCAGTGCAACGATTAACAATGGTAAATCTAACTACTGTCTAGTTTCACTTCTGCCACACTTTTTACGTCGCTCTCTGACTATAGAAAATAACGCTTCTCCTTTCTTTTTCCAATCAAACTTTTAATACACACATCCTACTCATATATGTAAATATGTATGTAAGTCTCTTCTGTTTTTTAATTATTATGAATCTGCTACAGAGGAGGGAGCCGGTTTCGAACAAAGATACAAGGTTACATCTTTGGCATGTAGTTAACACAGACAAATTCACGTTTGGAACTTGAGAAAAATCTTGTATATTTTTACTGTTCCACTGGTAATGTACGAATTAGCCGGTCAGTTTCTCTTTCTGAAAATCCCACGTTTATCCAGATTCTCCTTTAAACATTTTTTAACAAAACCTAGTGTTCCAATAATTATTGGTATGAATATGAATTCATAGACTGGATATAGAAGGTGGAAGTTTCGAAGCATCTGTCCATAGGCATCCTCTTTTTCTTTGAACTTCAAAAAGATATTCATATCTGCAGGGCAGCTGACCTCTATTATGGCAGACCTTTGCCCCTCTGTCCCAAACGACAATATCCGGCCTTTTAAATTTACGTATGACAAAAGTTATAGGGTTAGGGCTAGGATTAGAGTTAAGGTTGTAGAGTTAAATGTGTACTAGTGTATATATGTATGCGTGCATGTATGTGTGTATATATAAACATATAATTATTTTCAGGATTCAATAGAATCGAGGTATTTTAGTAACAATGACTCGAAAGAGATGATGTTAAAACTTAGGTAAGTTATGTTTTATTAAGCACAACTAGCACGGTATAACCTTGTTTGATACCTCCTCGTAGTTACACGCAGAGCATATCAAACACTCACACCCTCGCCTCAAAACGCCTCATATACATGTGTATATCCGCGCGTTCGTTTGTGTGAGTGTGCATGTATGTATGTGTGTGTGTGTGTGTGTATTATGGAACATGAGACATGATAGTAAAAATCTTTTCTGGAACATTATAAACTAAGAACATGAATTGATGTTAAATTTGATTTGATCATTTGTAAGAATTTCTACGTATTCTGCCATCCATCGTACGTAATTTCCCGGTGACAAAACAGATTTGGTTTCATTTAAAACAGATCTTAAAGAAATGAATACAAATAATGTTCGGTCTTTTTCCTCTTCCTACATATCGCCTTAGCATAAAACTACTGTTGATGTTTTAACAATTTGACCTGCTATACGTATTGATGTAGGGTTCACCAAATTAAGTTGATACGATAACACAAGTGATAAGTATATAACCTCTTTCGATATTATAGAGAAATCAAATCTAACGTTATCAGTACAAACCTCCATTCGGAAAAGGAAGTTAAGAAATACCTAAACGCATTTTGCACACAGATTAGAGATCGTGGCAGTTTAACAGGATTGCATTAGTGTGTATTTAGGTCATACATACAAAGGGCTTGCATGTAAAAGTTCATGGAGTACAGATTAACTAAAGTCGCTTAAATAGTGTCGATTATATCAACACCAGTAATTGTATTAGTATCAGGTTTATGGAAGGTTGAATGATAAAATCGATGTTGGATGTTTCAACATGAGTATTAACGAAATAGCAGCATCATTCGGAAATTGCAGGAAAGAAATATTTGCCTGAACTTTGATTGTATCTTTTTGACTTTTAATTACGTTTTCAGTTCACACTCCATCATAAATTTAATGAGTTATAAAAAAACAAAACAAAACAAAACAAAACAAAATGCAAAATTAAAATTATTTCATTTTTCAACAAATATTTATAAATTGTGCCTGTTTAATATTGTATTAAATTAAAATTGTGGTTAATTTGTTGATACTTGTTTATCGAATTGCATGTATATGTATATACACCGAGAATGGTTTAATTATCTATCTGTGTCAGAATTATCTGAAAAATAATTTGTCAGGGATTTTATTCTGTGAGTTGTGAATAATAAATCGAAAAATGATTGGTTGTTATATGACATGAAGCGTAATAGTTACCTTGTTTAAACATTGGTAGCAGCAATCGAATGCTTGCATTAGTTTAGTTTACTTAAAAGGTTGATTTTGAATAATCACCTTGAAGCCGTTACAAGAAACTTTAGTGCGCATGTGCTCATATATAATGATCTAGTCGAATATTAGATGATATCCCTCCTTAGAGGATATGAAATTAACCTGACGTGAACTGTAGCAGTAAAGATATCGTATAAATAAAGCTTCCAGATTAATATTCAAACCCGCAAATCGCTACAGTGATAATCAAGTACATCAGGTCTATCATCGAATATGTCTTATTAATCAAATTGCTAAAGCAACAATCGGACTGCATGCCATTTCTTATTATACAATATTAAGAAAAATATGAACAATCTATGTAGATTTTAACCCTGAATATAACCTTTGTTGCTTCCAAGCTATTTAAAAGTTAACCTGTCAGCCATACTTGATAGACGTAAGTATCTAGGTCTGAGGCCAAAACCTGCATTTTTAGGTAAACGGATTGCTAGTTCATTAATCCATTCGGGCCAAAATTTGATTCAAAATGCGCCCATTGCTGTGCAGGCATCAAGTAAAAAAAATTATTAAAAAATGAAGGACAAAAATTGAGGCCTTAAAACATTATAGAGAAACATGGAAACAAAACCTATTTCATGTTTAATATTTCACTCAAAATTGATAGAGGAACTAATCCATTATGAAGTGCAACGATGTATGAACAGTTATAAAGTCAAAACGCTGAGAATATTATATTGGGGAGAGAGACACCGTCATAAGAGATTCTCTGATAGATGTTTGGTTTTTCCTAAACATTTTTATAATGTATTCCATTACGCATCCAACCAACGCATGATAAGTGAATTAGTCTAGACAAATCTCATTTTAATTTGTCAGTGATGTAAATATGGATTTTGGTACGAATATCGCTTTGTGGGAAGGTACATGTTTATGATTGTCCTCTAAAAATTAAGTAACCAGTCATGAATTATATCAGAATAATCTCCTAACTTTTCTGTGTAGGAAGAGTATAGGAAGATTTTTTTCGCAAGTTAGACTTGGCAAACTGCAACTTGCACACGCACGTACACATTTATATACATGTGAATATATTTATATACACACACACATCTATGTACGCATATTCGATAATTTCATTTCGGTACTACTTATTTGCACACAACTTTCATATTCACGGACACAGGAATCGACTCACGCACATACTGTTTATTTTAACACACACGAACGACGCATGCGCTCTACCGATTTCAACACGTTACACATTTGCAATGCCGTAATGAGTCTCTATTGTACGGCTTTAGAAATCTTTGGTTAAATGAAAATACAAGATTTTCATTATTTTCCTTCAATTTCGTTGTCAAAGTAATAAAGACATCTGAACAATATATTCCGTAGTATGAATTCCCCATGTATAACAATCATGTAAAAGCCAGTGGCATATTAACAATCCTTCTTCTCTATAACTACTAATGACTCCAAGACAATTCAATGAGAACAGAATAGTCTCCTCTTCATATCTCATTTCGAATTGAAATTATTATTAAAGATATTTGATTAAATCAGTTTGAATGAAGAATACCTCAATTAATATTTGTTAGAACTATATCTCTCTAACCAATGAAGACGTTCACATTGTACAAGTCTTGTTTTCGAATATCGGCATTTCTCTTTTGTGGTGAGAAAGCATAGAAGAAAAAGGAAAAACATAAAAGAGGCTTCCATATACATCCTATGAGTATTGCGTTGATTTTGATATTTCGGTAACGAAAGTTTATGTGAAAATCTTTCATTCTTTTCGAATCCCTCATTCCATTATGATACCTCTTTGGCTGTCCCTTCACAGAATGAAGATTTAAGCCAGTTCCTTTATTACTTGCTTGTGAATGGAAATGATAAATTATGTTTCCATTTTAACCAAAAGAGGATTTGCAGCAGCGAGGATATTACGATTTTCGCTCTGTATTAGCATGTTGTTATATTCCTTCAATATTTTCTCCATATTTCCCCTCCTTTTCGCATTAACATGAATATGGAAGATGAGAAAGATAAATATTATCAAAAAATATTTATTAACTTATATTTCTTAACGATGTTTGTTATTTACATATATCTATTACATTTTAATAAGACATATGTTAACATTACACCTATGGTATTTATCTTTAACGACATTTTCAAATGTTATCATTTTCCTAGTTAGTTCCTAATCATTTTCAATATATTAAATTAAATTCATATGATAAGCTCTGTCATACATGCAGTTGGGTAATTAGACATCCAACAAAACAGAGAAGCAGGCCAAAGATAGATTAAGAGTTAATATAAAATCTCATACGTTGTCTTCTCATAGAGATATGAAATTATATATCTAACACGTAAAGCGTTATTCTTCTTGTGTGACTAGTAGTATGTAATGTGAAGGTGCTTGGCTTAGTTGTTTACGGCATTCGGATCGCGAGGTCGTGAGTTCCATTCTCGGCGACGCGTTGTGTCCTTGAGCAACACACTTTATTTCACGTTGCTCCAGTCCACTCAGCTGTCAAAAATGAGTAGTACCTGTATTTAAAAGGGCCAGCCTTGTCAGACTCTCTGTAACGTTGAATCTCGAGAACTACGTCAAGGGTATCCGCATCTGTGGAGTGCTCAGCCACTTGCACGTTAATTTCACGAGTAAGCTGCTCCGTTGTTCGTATCAGCTGGGATCCTCGTCATCCCAACCGACAGAGTGCTCCACTATCTAATATAACTTGTGAGATATCGCTGTTCTGAGGCTCACCGCTTCAAAAACATTATATACGAAAGCAGTTTTAACATATTTTTAAACAATACAAAACACAAAACTTGCCTATCACTAATTAAATTAATCTCATTTCAAATAAAGTGAATATTTAATTAGCGATGAGGATGTCTTAGCCTTTCTTCCTCGACAACGAAACTATAATTGTTATGTAACGAAACCGTTTAACTATAATTTCTATTTAGAGAACCAATTGTATTGTTGAGTATTTCAGGTAAATTATTGCATTTTTCAATAATGAGGCTTGAGCAGATGTCACACATAATCTGCAACTTTACGCTGCCTCTATAGGTTTGCGTGCCCAACGTTTCGTTGCTATTTATAAACAATACAAAAAATATATAACAATGCAATTTCTAATCTGATATATTTTGGTAGCAACGTTTTACTGAATTGTCATTATGAAATATTAATTTGATATTTCTGATAACCAAGATAGGAAAATAATTTCAGTTTAATTTATTACCTAATTAAAAAATAAACTATTAACAATTTAATTTAATTAATTGCTTCTGCCATCCAATTTATTTTTAATAAATTTTCCAAAGCAAATCTTTATCAATGTGGAATCTAATGGCATTTCTGACAGTAAACACCAATTATAATTTCTCCTCTGTGAACGTTTCCTTAACGTAAAAAAAAAAGCAGAACAAAAAGAATTTGGATCATGTGATGGAATTAATTAAAGATTTTTTTTTCATTTACATGATTATGTCAAACGTACATGGAAATTATAAAGGGATTCCTGGAATTTGTAACTACAATTGACAGTACGGCTAAATTATCGCGCTTCTAATCAAAACAAGAGAAGCAATTTTGAAACCATTTTGATGAAATCTTAACTTGCAATGTGTATTTGAAACATTCCAAGTAAAATTTCGTTTTCAGTCTCTCACACTAACTTTCAGCAGATCACATGTAATGACAAGTTTGTATCAAGTGGTAAAGCAACGATAAATGAGATGTGGTACCGTTTGATATGTTTTGATGTATGTAGTCGAAGATTAAGCTTTGTTTGTTACCTGCGGTATAAATTTATGTTTATAGAATGGTTTGAAGCATTGGAGCAGAACGATTTCATCGAAGACAGCTCATTTCAACTGAAATAACGACCAAAGATAACAATTGGAAGCCAGTAGTATATATATATATATATATATATATATATATATATATATATATATATATATATATATATATATATATATAGGTGTGTGTATCCTCACATGGCAACTGGTGTTGGTTTGTTTACGTCCTAGTAACGTAGCAGTTCGGCATAAGACACCATTAGAATAAGTACCAGACGTAAACAAAGTAATTGTTGGTGTTGTTGTTTTCCGACTAAAACACATCAGCGCGGTACCACAGCATGGCCGCAGTCCAAGGATGGAAACGGAGAAAATATAGAGAACTAAAATAATTTATTGAAAGGAGGTGATAAAAAATTAAATTAATAAAAAAATACAAATGTATAAAAGAAGGAAGAGTGAATTCAATTGGTAACATACCCAGAATCTTGTTTCAAAACCGTTTACGCACGTTTGTCACAATTTATGCGCAAGAATAATATATCGGCATTGTTTACATTTGACGGATATTTGTTCTCATCTTGATTATTAACACAACGTTTCGGCTAATATACTCTCCAGCCTTCATCAGGTGTCTTGGGGAAATTTTGAACCTGGATTCTCATTCCTAAGGTATTTTTCGATATTATTATTATTATTATTATTATTATTATTATTATTATTATTATTATTATTATTATTACTTGAACTAAATTTCGACATCTTGTGTATCTTCAAGTGGTTCAAAAAATGAATTTGTCAATCTACCTCATTTTGGTTAATATATAAAGGACTGAGATAACTCCAGGAGTTCCCTCAATCCTTTATATATTAAGCCAAATGAAGTAGATTGATAAATTTATTTTTGGAAACTATTGAAAACACACAAGATGTCGAAATATCGTTCACTAGATAACAGTGGTACACTTTTAATTTTTACTCTATATCTTCAGGAGGAGTTACCTCAATACTTTATATATTATAAATATAATTCAGATAAATGCTTGGAATCTTGGGGTTAGTAGCCCACTCTTAACGACTACGCCCACGGACATAAAGTGTAGTCGTTAAGAGCGCGTATTACTAACCTCAAGATGCCGAGTTCGATTCCAAGCAGTGACCTGAATAAAATTATAATAATAATAACATCGAAAAATACCTTAGGAATGAGGACCCAGTTTCGAAATTACCCCAAGACACCTGATGAAGGCTGGAGGATATATCAGCCTTGATAAAATCTTTGATAGCTTTTATCGTTAAACGTAACTGATTATATATATATATATATATATATATATATATATATATATATATATATATATATATATATATATATATATATATATATATATATATATATATATATATATATATTTATACTACTATCAACTAACTCTCCCTTTCGCACTTTAATCCTTTTTTCATTTTTTCTCACTCTTTTCACTTCTTTCTCTCTTTCTTCGACTCATTTTCTCTTCCTGTTTCCATATTGGCCTATCTTATTCTAATCATACACATATGTCTCCCCCATCTAATCACAAATACTACCAATGCATTGTCAAATTTTCATTCACACCACAAAAACCTTTCGAATGAACAACATAGAATCCACGGCTCCATACTTTGAAATGACTAAACATGAACTTTTATTGAAACTTACACACCCTATATAGGAAAATTTTTTACCACATCTATACACAACTTTCCTCGAATAATGGAACTGTAACTACAATATCTTTATATATTTTATATCTTCTTTCACTCTATATTTCTATCTCCATTTTTTTACAATAATTCCTTATTTTAAAATCAAATATTTACCTCTATTTAACCATCTCACATCGTCTCTGATGAAGGGAAATTCATAATATCCCAGAAAGAGCTGTAAGACTATATCTTTTTCGTTATAATATCCTGAAAACTCCTCTCAGCCTTGATTTTGTTATCTCATTTTGTCCAATATATATATATATATATATATATATATATATATATATATATATATATATATATATATATATATATATACATATATATATATGTAAAATCTATTTGCCAACATAAATTGGCAGTCCTGTTTAGGACGATGTTACTACCATTTTTAGCCCCAAGGGGAAGCATCTTTTCTAGTTGGCTACCGATGCACAACTGCATCCTTATATCTCGAACAAGCTAATGTGCCCACTCAGCCTTCAACTGTTCCCGCGGACCATGGTTTCCGGGTTGTTTCTGTTCATCGAAAAATGGTAACCGTTGGCTAGAGATAGCAGAACTAGGTCGTGATCGAGGTATATCCTTTTAAAGGGACACGCAGTCCCGTAAAGAGGAAAACATTTTGGTTTGAAATCTCTGAGCAAGAAATAGGTAGTAAAGGTACTACAGAATAAAATATATTTACCAACGTAAATTATATGCAAACCTGCATAAACACGTGTAGATAATTGAAAAACATTCTCTTTGAGGCTTATATACAAAGTTTTTCTAAAAAATCATATCTGATGAGTCTCAGAAACAAACGAATTAAAATCGCTAACAAATGATTATCTTAAACTCTCTCTACCTCTATTTTCTTTATATATAGAATCTGTACACCACTTCAATCTCTCTCATATATATATATATATATATATATATATATATATATATATATATATATATATATATGTGTGTGTGTGTGTGTGTGTGTGTATGTGCTGTGGCTGGTCTTTGTTTCTGTCATCCCTTTTGCTTACATGGCATCCGTCGGCAGAAATTATTATTAATATATGCCCAAAATACCATATTAGGACCTAACTTATAACTACACGTTTCCATTACGAAGTTCTTAATCATGTCGACTTGCCTGCAGCGAGCCATACACAATCAAAATTTTAAGTTTAATTAATTTCCCTTTACACATACGTGGCATGAATCTTTTCTTCCTTCGGTTTGCTATATACAACTACATTTATACAACCATCCCAAATATATGCGGCAGTCTAATCGGAAAATAAGTTGCGAACTGGTGCTGAAAATGAATTGATTCCATTCATATGTATATGAGCAGATATCTCAGGACTTGCTAAAAGTCGTATAAGGCTACAAATAGCGACTACATAATACGACTCAATATGCACAGATGCATATATGCACACACGGGCACACAAACACACGCACATATACATACACGCGCACACATGATTTTTGTCTTCTGCAATTTTATTTTTGAATTTTCTGTATATAAGAATTTTCCTCTGTCTCGCTGTATTTCTCTCTACAAAACAGAAAGTTGCATTGTGGAACAGTCATTTTAAAGAGTTTTTTTTTTATTTATCACCCGACGAGACATGTCTGCACCACCGGACACTCTTGAACCAGTTATTGAGTGTCCCACTAGGGGAATCGATAGTAGTGGTGTCGAAACAACTGTTATATATAATATATAATAATATATTCTCGTATATTCCATATTCTGTCTTTCATTTTATATATATGCATGTATGTATGTTTATATATATATATATTGTATGTATGAATGTATATATATATATATGTATGTTATGTGCGTGTGTGTATGTGCGTGTGTGACAACCTTTAAAGATTGTGCAATGTTATGCGGCGTGATAACGAAGCAAGTCCATGTGGAGTGATATTTAAAATATATAACATGTTATTACATATATGTTTGGATCCCGCTTCTTAGAATAATCTGGTTGGGCCTTATAACAATAGTTTATAATATTGAGAAAATTAATATATTTGGTAAGATTAATGTGGTATATATGTTATATATATATATATATATATATATATATATATATATATATATATATATATATATATATACATATACACACACACATACACACACACACACACACACACACATATATATATATATATATATATATATTCAAGGTACCAGTTTTAGCCTAGTACTATCATTATCAAAATCTGATGTGAGGTATTACACATGCTACTCATTCAGAAAAGTCTTTAGTAGAGGATATGTTTCTCAAAAGGTGATTGTTTGTTGATACACCTATCCTCTAATATCTGTGGTATCTCACATAGGGACAAACAGTATTGTTGTGGTCAGAATCTACATTACGCTTAGGTTTCTGAAGCTTCGAGAAGAATGAAGATTTTACTACGAACGAGGCAATCTTCTCGTCATTCATCACATCATAACGACGAGAATTTTTGAAAATATAGAAACACGATCGCCAAATGTGTAGAAACAAATCTAATATATTCTTTCCGTATCTACATCCATGTATAGAAAATATGGGCATCAAGATATGCATTCTACTATTGCTATTTCGGTTATCTGTAATATTAATGATTCCACCAACAGAAAGAAACCATAACATCACCGCGAGCAACCATACATATTTATACAATATAGATGGGTGCTAGCCGTATTGTTATAGACAAAATTCATTTTTAAACTATTTATATTGACTGTAATATATTCATATTTGCCATAATCTGTTATATTTAAGCTTGAACATGCAGCGGAATCAAATGCCAGTGAACAGGTTAACTATAAAACTTGAAATTTTTTTATGATGTAATGGTGAGCAAAGTTAAAAGGTTCACAGCAGATACGTCGTTCTAATCGAGCAGGCGATGTACTAACAAATTTCCCGTCCTACTCATCTATATTATTATTAATATATATAATGTCATTAATAATAGATGGACTCAAATCATCATTGATAACTTAATAATTTATTATTATAAGGTGGTGAGCTGGCAGAATCGTTAGCAAGCCGGGGCAAAAAGCTTAGCGGTATTTCGTTTGTCTTTATGTTCGGAGTTCAAATTCCGCCGAGGTCGATTTTGCCTTTCATCCTTTCAGGGATGATAAATTAAGTACCAGTTGCGTACTTGGGTCGATCTAATCGACTGTCCCCCTCTCCCATAATTTCGGGCCTCGTGCCTAGTGTAAACAAGAATAATTTATTGTAGCTGCTTACTTTCAGTGTTTAACAGTTGTAACGTCGTGTAGTTGTTAACACACTTAAAAATTTTTATTTCAGTCGGGTGTTCGAATCTTGCTTGTCATGCTAGGAGATCTTGCTACATTATTTATCTATATCCTTTTTTTTCTTTTTACTTGTTTCAGTCATTTGACTGCGGCAATGCTGGAGCACTGCCTTTAGTGGTGGGGGGGCAAACACATACAAACTTATACACACACACACACACACACACACACACACACACACACACACACATATATATATATAAATATAATTAAGGGATCAGCAAATATTTGCTTCACCATAGCAGCTAAAAAAGCTGAGAATCCCACAGATAGCATCACTTGTAACTCACAAAGGCAAAAACAAGAAGAAAAAACAATGGTTTTTCTTCTTGTTTTTGCCTTTGTGAGTTACAAGTGATGCTATCTGTGGGATTCTCAGCTTTTTTAGCTGCTATGGTGAAGCAAATATTTGCTGATCCCTTAATTATATTTATATATATATATGAGCTTTTAAATAAGTTCTCCACCAATAATGGTGCTTTCATACCGATGGGCTTGGTAAAAATTGTTAATTGTTAATTGATTTATTAATTAATAAATTGATAATCCTTTACCCTTTTAATTTGTATATATATATATATATATATATATATATATATATATATATATATATATATATATATATATATACATATATATGTATATATATATATATATATATATTTGTTTTGCAAGATTTTTGATGTGAAATCGTGTGTTGAAACAGATGTTGTTGTACTTGGTGATGGTCATATTGCCAGTTTAGCCAATAAAAACACACGCACTGTATATTTGGTGTTAATTTGCTTCAGCTTTATATTACATTAATCTTAATCTTATTTCGGCCAGAGTTCTTTCGTCACACTTCTGTGACCTCATCAGTGGTCCTTTGCTTCCTTCTTTCTTATGTGTGTCTCACCTTGCTAACTATCAGCCATTTTGTATTCCTATTGTATGTGTCTTCGCATGCGTATCCTTCAATGTGTCTGTGTCTTTTGTAAGTGCATGTAAGATTAATGTAATATAAAGCTGAAGCAAATTAACACCAAATATACAGTGCGTGTGTTTTTATTGGCTAAACTGGCAATATGACCATCCCCAAGTACAACAACATATATATATATATATATATATATATATATATATATATATATATATATATATATATATATATATATACATATATATACGACGGGCTTCTTTCAGTTTCCGTCTACCAAATCCACTCGCAAGGCTTTGGTCGGCCCGAGGTTATAGTAGAAGACACTTGTCTAAAGTGCCACACAGTGGGAATGAACCTGGAACCATGTGGTTGATAAGCAAGGTACTTAATCTTATAATAGTAATTTCTAAGAAACGTCCAGAGAAAAAAAAACAAAACAAAAAAACATTCGTTGTGAGCGCTGGTCGATAAAATAATTCTTTGAAGAGTATTTTATATTATCGCCTCCATGAAGTTGAAAAACTAACTTGTTCTCGATCGAGTTTTGAATCGATAACGAAAAATATCCGGAAGGAGCAAATATTGACACAAAATCAGCAATTTTGGAGAGAGGTAAATCGATTTCATCAAGCGCAGTGCACACTGGTACTTATTTTATCGACTCCAGAAGGTTGAAAAGCAAAATTGGCCTCGGTGGGATTTCAACTCAGAACATAAAGACGGACGAAATGGCGCTAAACATTTTGTTCGGCGCACTAACTATTCTGGCAGCTCACCGCCTATCCCGAATATATATCGCAAGCCATTGTGTGCAATACATTAATGATTCTGTTTGTAATTACTAATACAATTAAATTTAAATTTATGTACGAGAAACGAATGCACCAAGAGATAAATTCATATTGATATTTGGAAAACTGATATTACACTAGCACAAAGAAGCTGTGATATTTTAAATCCATTATCTTAGACAACATACCACCTCGTAAGTGTTATTTTGCTTTTGTATACTAGAAGCAATTTTTGCAGAATGCAGTTAAACAGATATGGCTTAATACTAGAAGCAATTTTTGCAGAATGAAGTTAAACAGATATGGCTTCATACTAGAAGCAATTTTCGCAGAATGAAGTTAAACAGATATGGCTTCATACTAGAAGCAATTTTTGCAGAATGCAGTTAAACAGATATGGCTTCATACTAGAAGCAATTTTTGCAGAATGCAGTTAAACAGATATGGCTTCATACTAGAAGCAATTTTTGCAGAATGAAGTTAAACAGATATGGCTTCATACTAGAAGCAATTTTTGCAGAATGAAGTTAAACAGATATGGCTTCATACTAGAAGCAATTTTTGCAGAATGAAGTTAAACAGATATGGCTTAATACTAGAAGCAATTTTTGCAGAATGAAGTTAAACAGATATGGCTTCATACTAGAATGAAGTTAAACAGATGGCTTCATACTAGAAGCAATTTTTGCAGAATGAAGTTAAACAGATATGGCTTCATACTAGAAGCAATTTTTGCAGAATGAAGTTAAACAGATATGGCTTAATACTAGAAGCAATTTTTGCAGAATGAAGTTAAACAGATATGGCTTCATACTAGAATGAAGTTAAACAGATGGCTTCATACTAGAAGCAATTTTTGCAGAATGAAGTTAAACAGATATGGCTTCATACTAGAAGCAATTTTTGCAGAATGAAGTTAAACAGATATGGCTTCATACTAGAAGCAATTTTTGCAGAATGAAGTTAAACAGATATGGCTTCATACTAGAAGCAATTTTTGCAGAATGAAGTTAAACAGATATGGCTTAATACTAGAAGCAATTTTTGCAGAATGAAGTTAAACAGATATGGCTTCATACTAGAAGCAATTTTTGCAGAATGAAGTTAAACAGATATGGCTTCATACTAGAAGCAATTTTTGCAGAATGAAGTTAAACAGATATGGCTTCATACTAGAATGAAGTTAAACAGATGGCTTCATACTAGAAGCAATTTTTGCAGAATGAAGGTAAACAGATATGGCTTCATACTAGAAGCAATTTTTGCAGAATGAAGTTAAACAGATATGGCTTCATACTAGAAGCAATGTTTGCAGAACGAAGTTAAACAGATATGGCTTCATACTAGAATGAAGTTAAACAGATGGCTTCATACTAGAAGCAATTTTTGCAGAATGAAGTTAAACAGATATGGCTTCATACTAGAAGCAATTTTTGCAGAATGAAGTTAAACAGATATGGCTTCATACTAGAAGCAATTTTTGCAGAATGAAGTTAAACAGATATGGTTTCATAAGGATTCATAGTATAAGGTCTGATTGAGTGGCGATGCAAATATCACTCCCGTAGCGTTATTATCCAACTTCGGCCTCAAACATGCGTAATAAAGCAATGCAGTTTGTGTAGAAAACAATTGACATTTGAAACGGTAACAGCTCAATACCTTCGTGGCAATGTTTTTTTCCACGTTTAAGAAGATGATATCTTTTCTGTATTCTTTTCTTTTACTCTTACTTGCTTCAGTCATTTGACAGCGGCCATGCTGGAGCATTGACTTTAGTCGAAGGAATCGACCTCAGCACTTATTCTTTGTAAGCCAAGTACTTATTCTATCGGTTACTTTTTGCCGAACCGCTAGGCCCCTCCCTCAGCCCTAGGATCCTTGGGAGAGCAACCATTTTTGCTCACATTCTTCCTCTTCTGGTCCTTCTTTGAGGAGGCCTCCGCCTCCTCGACCGCCTCCATTCCCTCTTCTAGAGAGATACCAACCAACTGCCCCAGGACCTTGCTTTGAACCTGGGAGCAGTTGTTTTCTATATTGCCAAGTTCGAGGCACAGGTGACATAATTCGGGGCGGCCCTCAAGAATAACTGGGTACCTGCACCTAGCCAAAAAGTCCGGAAAGACTGAATTATTTGCTGATTGGGTCCACAGCGTCAAAACCACTTTTGACCAGACCCAATCAGCCACCGGTAACAAGTTGCCGCTGCTGCCACCCAGACCCCGGCGGATAGTGTCCTCTATCCACCCTGGTTCTATATTGGGTGGCAGCCCGTAGACCCAAGCCCTCGTCAATTTCCTCCCACAATACGTGGGAAGAAATAAAATTTTATTGCCCCCCCCCCCCCACCCCAAGGCCTGGCTCGCAAAAATACGAGTCTCCTCTGGGGTATCAAATAGCGACCAAATCGTTGCATATCTGACACCCCGGACAATAAACTTCACAGTTTGCAGATAGTCTGCTAACTACTTTTCAATTTTCTGCTTGCGGAAGAGGGCAATGGCGTCGAGAACTTTCGAGTACTTTCTCAACACCAGCGTCTTGTTCTCTTGTTGTGTAAGCCACTCTTTGGGTGGAATAATTTCCCACTCCAAAGCAGTGATTTTCTTGTTGTTGTCCGTCATGTTAGAAAAAACAAGAAGACAGTTCACAGAGATAGATTTAAGAAAAAGTTCTTTGAAGTAAACAGGAGAAGAGAAAACACTTCAGGAAAAAAACAAAACAAAAAGCCACGACGAACACACTCTTCCGTCCACAGTTACACCTGGCGCAAAGTGGAACATGGTAGCAACAGCAAAACCAGGTACTTCGAAGTAAGAACTACAGCAAACCAGGTACTGCTAGACAGGAATTTCAGGAAACCAGTTACAGAAACAATATTTTAGTAGCGAGATATGCCCACCAAAACAAACCCCCAAAAATTTAACTCACTAAAAAGTGAGTACAACTAGACTCACCACAGGAAGAAGAAAATATGTAGACTTCAGCAGGGATTTATTCAAAATAACACAACAAATCCCCACCGAACTAAAAAAAAAAAACTAAAAAGTCCTAACTGTAGTGAGTCTCTCACGCATTTCAAAGCAATTTACAACTAGAAATTGGTAGCATCAGCAAAACCAGGCACTCCGAAGCAGGAACTACAGCAAACCGGGTACTCCGAGGCAAGAATTACAGCACAAGAACAATATTTTGGTGGCGAGATGCGCCCACCAAAACGTTTTTAACTCACTAAAATTTGAGTACAACTAGACTCACCACAGGCAGACAAAAATGTTTAGAGTTCAGCAGGTATCTATTAAAAATAACACAGCAATAAATCCCCCCCAAATTATAAAAGAACAAAAAGTCTTACCTGTAGCTAGTCTTTTTTATTTCTTTCATTCACGCAGCTCAAAGCGAAGTGACGTTCACAGTAGCCGACAACTGACGGCGCAAGCGTCGAGAGTACATAACCACTCCTGCACTTATATAGTTATTTAGAAAAAGTGGGGATTTTCTTAATGTGGGAGATATCTTTATAGGCTTTAACGATGCATGTATTCCTGGTAGTAATTTAAAACAGTTACTATACTGTGGTACATACAAATACTTCCAACGCAGTATAAACGTGAAAACCGCAGAAACATTGAGTGTATATATAATGACGGGAAAAAAATTGTCAACAGTAAGCCACACGACTCGAACCCACATCCCTCTCACAACGACTGAGTACTCTACTATTAAGCTAAACAGCCCATTGACTACTTACTATACTGTATGCATATAAGGATAATGGATTTTTTTTTTTTAATCATTGAAATGTATTTGCAAGAATAGAAATCCGGCAAATGATTTCTGATATTGGTTCAGATTAGTGATGGATATTTTCGATGATGTGTATATCTCTTTCAAAGAACGCCTTAATATCTGAGTAAAACCGGTAATAGTCTGTCGAAAATGATACAATATAAGCCATGCTAAGTTTCAAGATTAGTTTGTAATAAATAAAATATGTTCGATCCTAAATCTGTTCGCTCAGATCATACTTAAAGCTAAACAACAAAATAATATACCGATCTCCCATAATTTTTTCTCTGAAATAGTTTTGCTTCTGTCGTTGACTTTCCAATCACTCGAAACAAAGAATACCATAAGAAATTAATAACTTCTGCCAATCTTTTCATCATCTTGTGCTGAAATGCATATACCACAATCTGCCGAAGGACATCGCAGTCGGAGACTACCGAATTGTGAGAGCTCGTTAGAGAAAACCGTACAAAAGTCCACACTACATCGTTTAGGGAAACTTCTGCACGGTAAAAAATACGATTTTGTTTATGCTTGATAAGTGCAGATGATTGGGCCGATGCCATGAAATTTGTAAGCTCTGCTAGACTAATAATGATGGCGATGCTAGCTATTTTCAGTTTAAACTGTTTTAGCTAACAGCAGAAGGAAACTCAATCATTCCAAAGGACCGATGTTCTTGAAGGCTTAGAAAAGTGAAGGCGTTGAGCGGTGAAAAGATGAGTTGGATGAGGCTGGCTGCGTGGTAGCGGTACAAGACCTGTAAATTCTGAGGATGGAGATGAAATGCCATTAGAGAAGCGCTGGAAAAACAATCAGAAAAGAAACCACGTAAATTAATAAAAAAAAAACAGAAAAAAAAACAATTGTTCTTATATTGGTTTCGAGTTTGTAGCACAAGACCAGCAAGTTTACGGAAGGTGGTTAGTCGATCATATCAATCCTTCTAACTGCGACCTATTATATAAGTCAGGGAAGAATGAAAGGCAAGTCGACCTCGGTGGAGTTTGAACTTAGAACGAGAAGACAGATGAAATGCCGCTAAGCATTTTGCCCGGCGTGCCTACGATTGCGCCGGTTCACCGCCTTAATCTGTTCTTATGTTGAAATCACTCATAGTATAAAATATTTCTTAGTATACCGACTGCTTGTATACCGACAATTTCCAATTTAAACGCATGCGTCTTTTCATTCATGTACCTTTCATCGACTGTATAACAAAACTTCGATTCACAGATTGGGCGTTGTGAGTGTTTATTGAGCGAAAACACCTAAAGCCCCACGAAGCTCCGGCAGGGGATGGTGGCGAACCCTGCTGTACTCTTTCATCACAACTTTCTCTCACTCTTACTTCATGTTTCTGTTGTACCTGTAAGTCAAAGGGTCAGCCTTGTCACACTGTGTCACGCTGAATATCCCCGAGAACTACGTTAAGGGTACACGTGTCTGTGGAGTGCTCAGCCACTTGCACGTTAATTTCACGAGTAGGCTGTTCCGTTGATCGAATCAACTGGAACCCTCGACGTCGAAAGCGACGGAGTGCCAACAACAACAACAACATAACAAAACATTTCATGGCTGATGCTTTTTGCTCCGACCTATAATTTACAATCTAACAATCCTGAAAAATTCAAAGTTTCAGTTATTCATAACAAACTAATCCGTCTCTACACAAACTACATGTCGTTACGGCGACCGAAATGCGACCATCACCGATGTTAACAATTCGCGCATCATTACGAAATGAATTGCAGAATTTAACATGAAATTGCACAAATAAACTATATTGTGAAAAGAATGAGATATGCAGTACCGCAACAATCGTGACAAAATCCGGCACAGAGAATGTGCAGTTGATAATAATGAACAGAAAATGATATACAATGAAATAAAATGTAGACAAATAAGAATAGAGAAACAATACAGCATGTTACTTAAATATTAGCATTCGCAGTGCATTTGCATACGGTGGTTACATAGGCATATACATGCAACAAGTTACGGATTTGAGAGACTGTTTAAAATATTTAGAATTATGCATCCTTTTAATTATTCAACTCAAAAATTTGAAGTCAGCGAAGTAGTCAGCAATAATGAATATTCACTGCAATAAACAGAATGAATTTTTTCATTTTCTTCTAAACAACATCAATGACAAATATAATATAATATACATACACATATATATATATATGTGTGTGTGTGTGTGTGTGTGTGTGTGTGTGCGTGTGCGCGTGTATATATGTGCGTGTATATACATACATATGTTTATATATATATATACATATATATATATATATATATATATATATATATATATATGTATATGTATATCTATCTATATATATATGTGTGTGCGTCTGCGTGTATATGTGTGTGTATATATATACATATGTATATGCATATGATGTGTGTGTATATATATATATATTATATATATATATATATATATATATATATATATTATATATATATAAGCACTGAATACTGAATATGAAACTTACTGGGTATACTGGTCCATAGCGAATTTCAATCCCAGAGCCTGCCTAACTCAGTGAGGGACCTGGGTTTCGATATGAATGATGATACCACTTTCCAAGGTGTACATTATCAGGATGGCGACTATGTGTAGACGACTGGATGGATGGATCCTAAGAACATTCAGAACCAGAGATAAGGAAACTATGATAGTCCTCCGGAAGACATTCGTCCTCAGCCGCCTGAATTACTGCTCATAGCTGTGGTCACCTACCAGTGTGAAATTAACAGCGGACCTTGAAGAAATCCAGAGAAGATTCACAAAGAAGATCGTCTCTTTGCATCTGCTCAGCTACTGGGAAAGGTTGAAACAGCTAAGACTCTACTCCCTGGAGAGAAGGCGAGAGAGGTATGCAGCAATATACGCGTGGAAGATCCTGGAAGGAATTTTTGTCAAATTTTGGCTTTGAAAGCTACACCAATGGCAGAACGGGACGACAGTGCATAGTGCCAAAGATGACAGCGACGCCATCGCGCTTCAGGACCAGTTACTGCAACAGCCTGGCTTTCAGAGACCTATAGTTTATTCAAATTCTCCCAAAGAGCCTGAGGAGCCTGCACAACGTAGATGTAGGCGTTTTTAAATCAAAGCTTGACCTCTTCCTGTCGAGAGTCCCAGATGGACCTACTTCTCGGCAAGAGGTGCAAATGAGGGCAGCGACATCAAACACCATTCTTCACCAAGTGCCACATATTGGAGGAGGCTCTCAGTAATAACAGTGTAGCAAAACGGCAGCACATCAGCATGGCCGCAGCTCTGAGCTGAAAGTTCAGAAAAAAAAAAATATCATATACATTACACACCACACACACACATCTATATACACATGATATGTATATGATACATATATATATATATATATATATGTGATATATATATATATATATATATATATATATATATATATATATATATAATATATCACATATATATATATATATATATATATATATATATATTTATATATATATATATATATATATATATGATATATATGTACATATATGTTTACGTGCCCATGTGCGGACATACGTGTGCGCATGTGTGTATGCGTGTGTGTTGTGCTTGTGGCTGAGTGTGTATATACCTGACGTCCGATATCCTATTTCCATGTTACTTATTGCGAATCAGATTTAACCTGACAACCGAAAGAATTATTTTTTTCACCTTCTTTGAAAAGCAGTTGCGACAGATGTCTGTTAGGACAAATATATTTGTCACCATTTACTGGAATGTTTGTACACATTCTTTCAAACCTGCGAATACGCTACACATACGGATAAACGCATGCACGTGCATATATAGATGTAAGTATGGAATACGTATCGTCTATTTCAGTGCAACAATACACATGAATAAATTCGGTAAGATCTCCACAAACAGACTTAAGAAAAAATTAGACGTCTGTTATGAGACGGTGCCCGAGTATTTTAATGTGTGTCTTTCATACACAGACATTAATATGCCATGACGATGTCTCTGTCTGTATGTTAATTCAACTCCGTGATTGAGAATCGTATCCATAGGTGTGTACTTAAATATATTTCGGCTCGGCTAACGAGAATTTCATGGAGGCATAGATTTTCGTAAAGATTACCAAATCCATATATCTCCAACCTAAATAACTCAATAGATATTGAAATATCATAATAAATAAGTTGTTTTTTTTTCTTCCGATAATGTAGCTTCATAGTTTGATATCATCTGTGGCATTACCTTCTGGTCTGCTGGATTTTATATTACTCTGCAAAATTTGAAATGATTTTAAACATAGACACTTGTGTCAGCCTGACTGCATATAATTCATAATAGAATGCTATGCTCTCGTTCATTCCGATTTCACTAAGAGACATAAATTACGATGTTGTATCGCAAATACCGAAACATTTTTCTTTATTATTTCCTACAATATCCATCGTCTCTGAGTAAATTATTTTATTTTACTTCTTTTCCTCCTTTTAGCTTAGATATAAAGTTTCTGTTGGTTTAGTTTCAAGGTGGCGTTGTAAGTATGACATCCTCAGAAACTCAAACACTGGTTGTAATCGATATAATTGTTTTTAGTCTGCAGAATATTACATTGCAGAGGACAAATTCTGGCGTAATCACGTTCTTTCTTGGAAAACGTCTGCGAAATGGCTAATCTTTGTGGTGAAATGCTGTAGCTATGACGAGAAAATAGATGGTGGGAGGACACGGGAGGCGCCTTTGGCAAATGATTGATTCAGGGATGAGTTGAAAGACCCTTTCAGAAGAAACTTAACCGTTGCCAAAGGTGTAATTTGTGTGGTAAGGAGTTTACTTCCAACCACATTGTCCATAGTTCTCACTGAATGGCACTTTGCACAAGTGTGTTCTATTAGAGCGCCCAGGGGCCCACAACCTTGGGTAGGAAACTGAACAAACACCGTCGTATGACTGTGCTTTTGTTTAAATATATATATATATATATATATATATATATATATATATACATACGAGGGGTGTATGAAAAACTTTGAGCCACTAACCCTTATAACATATCCGTATCCTTGATCTTCCTCTTGTCCACTTTCCTCCTCCCGGTGTCCACTGCACCACGATGGAAGCATGTCACACCTGTGATAACCGAAACACCTGCACAAGGCCAGCAAACCCTATCCACCGCTTACTCATCATGTCCTACAACGAACCGTGCTTACTCATCTCTTTAAGCCTTTGTTTCCCAATCTGTCGTGGTGAGAGCTCTGTCTTTTATCAAGTTTCACCGGCCATTAGAGTACTGTGGCGTCGAATTTCCAAGAGCATTTCAATAAACAGAAACTAGTCAGAAATGTATTTACTACATCTCTACATGATGTACGACTTTCCATAAATAACTTGGATTTATATTAGTCATTTGAAATGTAAAATGTTTTCAATTTCATAATTCTAAGGTCGCCCCGTAGTCTTTTGTGTTCCATTCCTTTATAAACAAATGGGGCACCTTTGACACTGCTGGGATTATTGTTGATCCCAATATATTTGATTATGATGAAAAGTAGCTGTTAAGAACTTTTCAATGCAGTATTCTCTGCATATGCAAGCATACGTTACATATGGCCTTCTCTTAATGGTAGTTGGAATAATAGGGAAAATTCATTGGATACTGCATAATTCATTACTGTTAAACGATTTAATTGACAAATACAAAGGCACAATGTCGCCTACAAATATACACATACGAACATATACATACACCTCAACGCACACATGTGAATACATGCTATCATACACCTATACAACCACAATTTTGTGTCTCGGCGCGTATATATATATATATATATACTATATATATATATATATATATCCTTACAAACACACAAATGCACACAAACACACAGAGGTACACATATAAATATATACACTTATATATAGAAATTGTGTTTGCACAGATAAGAAAGTTAATAGAAAATTCTGCTTAAGTAGCTTAGAGTAATAATTTTATTTGCAATGTAGTCTAATTCTTTGGTGTAGGTTATCCCTCGGGCGGCATTACAATACGTACCATTAAAGTATTAAGTTTCAATCTAGAAGACATGGTGCCCACAACCGCAAATTCGGCACCGCTTAATGAAGAGATACACATGAACAAACATACATGCACATCACTGTCTACGTGGATATCTATCTGTTTATCTATCTATCTATCTATCTATCTTATCTATCATTAATATTATTATATACTAGCAGAAATACCCGGCGTTGCCCGGGTTAAAGAGAATAATGATATCTAAAAACGCCGTCTAGACTACGCATCATCTTTATATATAGAGATGTATATACACACACGCACCCCCAAACACACGTATATATATGTATATCAATATAAATATATGAAAGTCAATGAAGTTTCGTAAAAGAAGGTGATCATGTACATACTTTCATGCTGTCGTGATTATAACACCTCGTTGTAAACTATGTTCCTTGTTTTCCCTTGTGGAGCATATACAAATAGTTTTTTTTTGCTGCCCACTCTTGAGCAGCCAACATTACAGTTGTCCATGTGAGAAGCAGGGCTCTTCCAAGAGAAGACCAGCTACAGACAGTGTTTGACCCTGATATTTGTTTATGGACATGGCAAAAGTCACACGAATGGGGAATTGTAGTCTTCTGAATGTAAAAGGAATGTCTGCTCCTGATGGAGTAAGAGGAATTCTTGGAATAAAGACGTCATCCCCTTTTGCACATCCAGAAAGAATGGTAGCCTCGATAACGTGTGACATCATTTTCTAACTAATGCTCATCTGTTATGTTCGGGTTAAAATTTCATCAACATCAAAAAATATATGAATTTTCAAGGAAGTTATGGCCGTTATGCAAAGAATATAATTTCCAAATTTCATAAAGATCCATTCAGTACTTTTGACGTAGTTTTGGATAAGAAAACAAATGACTAAGTGTGTGTTTGTGTGCATGTGTATGTGTGTGTGATGGGTGTATATATGTATAGATATCTGTATGCATGTATATATGTATATATGTGTACATATTACATGTACATCTATATATATATATATATATATACATCTACACATATGTATACATATACATGTATGTATATATATATATATATATATATATATATATATATATATATATATATATATATATATATATACATATACGTGTACATCCATATGTAAACATATACATCTCTCTCTCTCTCTCTCTTTCTCTCTCTCTCTCTCTCTCTTTCTCTCTCTCTTTCTCTCTTTCTCTCTGAAAGTATCTGTCATTACAGTATCGAAATGGTGTACATATACACGTATATGTATACATATACATCTCTCTCTCTCTCTCTCTTTCTTTCTCTCTCTCTCTTTCTTTCTCTCTCTCTCTTTCTTTCTCTCTCTCTCTTTCTTTCTCTCTCTCTCTTTCTTTCTCTCTCTCTCTTTCTTTCTCTCTCTCTCTTTCTTTCTCTCTCTCTCTTTCTTTCTCTCTCTCTCTTTCTTTCTCTCTCTCTCTTTCTTTCTCTCTCTTTCTCTCTTTCTGTCTCTCTCTTTCTCTCTCTGTGAAAGTATCTGTCACTACAGTATCGAAATGTGATTGTTTCAGTTAGTGGAATAGTTTCATTTTTAAAGTGAAAGTATTTGACATGAGTGTTTTTGTTTCACTTTTGACACGTAATACTTAAATAGTGGAGGAGATATTATGTTGCCGTGTGCTCGAACTCTACAAGAAGTTAATAATTTTTTTTTACTAAAACACAACTGGAACCCTAAGTAAGGCATGTGTAAAATTTGAATGAAATTGGTTGCGTAGTTCTCGAGTTTTAGGGATTCACACAGACAGACAGACAGACAGACACACATTCTCATTTTTATATATATAGATGAAGGTGTATATATAAGAATGTATATATGTATACTTATTTACAGTAGTAACATAAATGATTACCGCGCATATATAACAAAAAAGAAAGCAATTTGGTGTAATGCAACGTAACAGATATTTCCAGAAACATGAAATGAATTCATATTTAGAACAATGACACAATGGAAAACGCAGACGGCTTTTTAGAAAAATATGAAAACAAAGGTAAGTATAAAGATACAAGAAATATAACTGCTCTGCACACCAGCGGGAAGATATATCTTTCTGTTTCAAGAACTATGCTAATTTTTAGAAGTCGATTTTCAATCTATTTAAGCGTATATTAGGTTTTATTAGTAAGCTGATGGGAATCTATCCAAAGTTAATACTTTGTTCTAATTCTTATATTCAATGTTAACGAATATTTTTCAATATTTTCCAGACAGACGGCGGCGAGCTGGCAGAAACGTTAGCAGGCCGGGTGAAATGTGTAGCGGTATTTCGTCTGCCGTAATGTTGTGAGTTCAAATTCCGCCGAGGTCGACTTTGCCTTTCATCATTTCGGGGTCGATAAATTAAGTACCAGTTACGCATTGGAGTCAATGTAATCGCCTTAATCCCTTTGTCTGTCCTTGTTTGTCTCCTTCATGTTTAACCCCTTGTGGACAATAAAGAAATAAGAAACGTTAGCACACCGGGCGAAATGCTTAGCGGTATTTCGTCTGCCGTTACGTTCTGAGTTCAAATTCTACCGAGGTCATCTTTGCCTTTCATCCTTTCGGGGTCGATAAATTAAGTACCAGTTACGTACTGGGGTCGATATAATCGACTCTGCTTCCTGCTCAAAGATTTCGGACCTTGTGCGTAGAGTAGGAAAGAAGCGTTAGCACGCCGGGCGAAATGCTTAGCGGTATTTTGTCTGTCTTTACATTATGAGTTCAAATTCTGCCGGGGTAGACCTTGCCTTTCATCATTTTGGGGTCGATGAATTAAGTACCCGTTGCGTACTGGGGTCAGTCTAATTGACTGGCCCCCTCCCTCCAAAATATCGGGCCTTGTGCCTAAATTAGAAAAGAATATTTTCCAGACCGAAGGCGACGAAATGTTTAGCGGTATTTAGTCTGTCTTTATATTCTGAGTTCAAATTCCTCCGAGGTCGACTTTGCCTTTTATCCTTTCGGGGTCGATTAAATAAGTACCAGTTACGCACTGGAGTCGATCTAATCACATGTCTTCCTCCCCCAAAATTTCGGGCCTTGTGCTTAGAGTACGAAATAATATTTTCCAGACTGCAAATAAGTAGTACATCCATGTTTTGAAGTATTACTTATTTCTCATAAATATGCTATAGATTTTCAGGAGGTTAATGCTTTTGAAAACATCTTCACACCAAGAAAGTAATTTCTCTAACTATGTGACAGATATTAGAGTGAAGGTAAATGGTTAACTGAAGAACCGAACTTGAAATATTTTATAAAGTTTTTTTATAAAGAAGAGGCAAAATTGTTCAAGCGATGATTCTTTCCTTGTCTCCAATTTAAAATATCCAATGAAGATATATCTGCTGCATGTAGAAAATTCTGGTAATTGTTCGCTGCAATTCGACATAGATATAGGTTTCAGGGATGCTGCCTCTAAGTTGTTCAAGCCGATACTTCTACGACTGGAAAAAATATCGCAATCCATAAAACTTCACATATATATGTACTCACTCGCACGCGCGTACATACACGTATACACACCAAAAGACACACACACAACCACATACACACGCACATACACATATATCTATCTGTGTACTTTGTATACATACACATATTTTTGAGGCATTTAAACTTCAATTTTTAAACCTTCACGGTGAGGTTTAAGGAAACTTCTCAGTTTTCTAAACATGTACTCAGTACTCAGTTCTCTAAACATTACGAATGCAGTCGTATTGTGCATAAAACGGTCTAGAACACAATCTGATGGGAATTGTGGTATATTCGTGAACCTGCGTGGCCGAGAGGCGAAGGCGTCACCATCACGATTGTGAGATCATGGTTTCGAATCAAAGACTGGTTGCGCCTTGTGTTATGGAGTAAAAGATACTTCATTTGTTGTTGTTGTTCAACTCCACACAGCTATTAGCGGGTAACCTTGCAAATAATTGGCGCACAAGGGTAAGATTTTCAGCAGCCAGGTACCTGCCATTGACAAAGTCAAAGAAGGCCAGTATCACGTGACCTGGTAGTCGTGGCAGAAATTAAGATGATTGTATCTTTTACAAATAATTGGCGTATATGTGCAGCATTTTCAGCAGCCATATATCTACCATGGAGGGAATGGGGATGATTGTGTCCCGCTCGCATTGTAAGCAACAGTACTCATGTGCACAACAAAAACATATTGAAGCTTCTCGCGTATTAAATACCGGAGTATTTTGTGTTCTAACGCATGACCGGCTTTTAAGTATTGATAAAATTTACCTTCTGGCATTAGTACCGGTTCTGCCGATTTCATTATTTTTAAAATCAAATATTGTTTCAGTTGCATATGACAAGTATATCCACGTAAATATCGAACCATGAAAATAAGTGCTCAACACCGAACTGGTGGATAGAATTAAGGTTACCATTGGTTTCATATTAAGAAAAGTGTCTCAATATCTTAACAATTTTTCAAACCGATCACATGAGGAATGTTGTTCGTCTCCATATATATGTGCGAGTGTGTGTGCGTGCGCGCGCGCGCGTGTACGTGTGTGTTTACTAAGAAATATCGCTCTAATATATATTTCCAAGTGAATTATTTTATTGTTTTTGATTGTTGAGGCTATTTGCCTATTCCTTTAAAGAATATCTCCATATATCAATCCCATCCATATAATTCAGTATAATTTTATAACCTTCCCGTGAAATTCTCTCAGCAACTGTCTCACTAGGTAACATTTCCATATCCTTTGAAAAAATACAAAGGATAATTGAAATCACATCGTGTCTGAACATGACTACTTCCTGGACATTGAATCAATCTAGCTATCTATCTATCTATCTATCTATCTATCTATCTGCTTATCTATCTATCTTTCTTCCTTTCTTTCTTTTTTCGTTTGTTTCTTTCTCTGCTTCTCTCTGAATCCTGCTGTCTGTACGTGCACGCCCGCGTGCGTTTGTGACTTTTTTTTGTGTGTGTGTGCGTGCGTGCGTGTGTGTGCGTGCGTGTGTGTGTGTTTCTGTAATCTGCAGAAACGTTTGATAAGCGGAACTAAATAAATTTCTTTAATTATTGAGTTCAAAGTAATATTAACCCTTAATGCATATAAACTCCAAATTACACAGCAAGATATTCAGTGACTGCTCTAACTAAAACATGTTTATGATTATATTTATAAAAACCTAATTTTTTTCAGCTTGCTCGTTGCCAGAAGGTAAAAATTCGTAAAATTAGTTGAATCTTTGATATATTTCTTATAACAACATATCTTGTCTTTCCTTTCCTAAAACTTGTTTTTGTAATATCATAATATTATGAAAAGAACTGGACTATACTGTTGATATATATATATAACTCCTTACTTTCTCTCTTAGTATTTGATTTGCCTTATTTCCGTTCTATCGTTTACTTTCTGTTCCCGATATATATATATATATATATGGGAGAATATACAAATAATAACAACAGACGAGGACAGGTGGTGTAAATAACAAAAGTATATATTAATTTTTTTCACCACTACAAAATTTCTATTTTTCTTTTCCTTTCCAATTTATACTTGTTTAGTGCGAGTTTCTTTCTCGTTCTGCACTCCGTAAACCCAAATGCAGTCATCGCATCATCTTTCCTGTATTTATCTTTTTTTCACCATTCATAGCTCTCTTGCTCGAAGCTATTTTACAGGAGATTGATATCGAAAGAACGGACTGCTTTTCTCACAACTGGAAAATCTACATTAAATTCTCTATAATATTTTACACATGTTCAACATTATAATTGATACATTGTACTTAATCCATTCTTCTTATTTGTCTTATACTTGAACTTCTACATACATATATACATGCATACATGTATACACACATGTTGTTGGCACTCCGTCGCTTACGACGTCGAGGGTTCTAGTTGATCCGATCAACCGAACAGCCTGTTCGTGCACTCCACAGACACGTGTACCATTAACGTAGTTCTCAGGGATATTCAGCGTGACACAGTGTGACAAGGCTGACCCCTTGAATTACAGGCACAGCAGAAACAGGAAGTAAGAGTGAGAGAAAGGTGTGGTGAAAGAGTACAGCAGGGTTCACCACCATCCGCTGCCGGAGACTCGTGGAGCTTTAGGTGTTTTCGCCCAATAAACACTCACAACGCCCGGTCTGGGAATCGAAACCGCGATCCTATGACCGCGAGTCCACTGCCCTAACCACTGAGCCATTACGCCTCCACATACACACATACAGACACACGAACACACACGCAAACACAGACACACACACACATATATGTATACACGCACACAGACATTTCCTATATTCCTATATTTTCTATATTAGACCAATATTTCTGTTTTTGCTTGTGACTATTTTATTCTCCTGCCCAAGATACCAATTAAACACAGAAACTGCTTGTTATACGCTCGTTATTGACTGATACTTACGGTAACCCTATTTGTTTTGCCCTCTTCATATTAATGTGCCATGTCTTGCAGTGGAGGCGCAGTTTCGATTCCCAGACCGGGCGTTGTGGGTGTTTATTGAGCGAAAACACCTAAAGCTCCACGAGGCTCCGGCAGGGGATGGTGACGAACCCTGTTGTACTCTTTCACCACAACTTTCTCTCACTCTTACTTCCTGTTTCTGTTGTGCCTGTAATACAAAGGTTCAGCCTTGTCACCCTGTGTCACGCTGAATATCTCCGAGAACTACGTTAAGGGTACACGTGTCTGTGGAGTGCTCAGCCACTTGCACGTTAATTTCACGAGCAGGCTGTTCCGTTGATCGGATCAACTGGAACCATCGACGTCGTAAGGGACGGAGTGCCGACAACAGCTATGTCTTGTATTTAATAGACTCATAATTAAAGAAATTATCAGCCAAGTTACACATCGACTTCGCCTTGTTAACTAAACTTCATTACTAGGACAGTCATACTTATGTTTAAAGCGAGGACCAAAAGTTTTCCTTATTTTGCTGTTAAGAATATACGTATATTTATATTCTCTAAATCACATTCTATTTGCCTTTATCATATTCGGGTAACGAAATCCATTTTTTCTCTTTGGTCTTTCTATTTCAGGTTGACTACAAAGGAAAAGTTGAGGTGTGTTTCTGAAGTAATGTTATCTATTTCTGTAAACAACAACTTCTATGTTCAGGTGTGATAACGGTTTTAATGAAAGGATAAATAGATCTATTGTGCGTGTCAATCGGCTTGCAACGTGCTGTTATCAAATTTATTATACTTAATTGGTTTTATCCTCACCTGTCAGAAGTGGTTATTTAATTCACTAAAATCGTCATTTATACTTTCATTTATTCGCGTTTCTAACACCAAATCCCTCCTTCCACGCCAAATAGTATCTCCATATGAAAGTGAATTCAATGAAGTTATACACTGTATAATAATAATAATAATAATAATAATAATAATAATAATAATAATAATAATAATAATAATAATAATAATAATAATAATAATAATAATAATAATAATAATAATAATAATATATGATAATAATATATAATATATACTCAATGGTACATAATTATTGAACATATTCACGTTTTTTCGAAATTGTTATGTTAATTATTTACCCTATGATTTGTTGAAAATGCTAAAGAAAAGAGCAGTTACAAGTGTGAAAATAATTTCAATACGGAGCAAATGATGCAGGAGAAAAATATTTGCGAATATATTATTGACTCTGTTTTTATCTAGTGTAACAATTAACAGAGTCAATAATATCTTCGCAAATATTTTTCTCCTGAATTATTTACTCTGTATATATATATAATTTGAATAAAAGCAACAACAATTCAATAGGTTATAGCAGTACGTACGTTTCGTACAAACTTCATTTATTCATGTAGTGAGAACACTACATAAAATGTACAATGAAAATGTACTCCTCAGCTGCATAATGCAATTTCATGAGGAGTACATTTTCATTATACATTTTATGTAGTCTTCTCACTACATGAATAAATGAAGTTTGTACGAAACGTACGTACTGCTATAACCTATTGAATTTTTGTTGCTTTTCTTCAAATTTTATTCACCAAATCTCTTGATTTTTTGGGGGGTTTTTACCCTACCAAATTTTGGTGCCTCGAACATTTTAAGTACCACATTTAATCTTTTGATTAAATCTATATTATATATATATATATATATATATATATATATATATATATATATATATATATATATATATATATATATATATATATATATATATATAATATAGATTTAATCAAAAGATATATATATATATACGAAATGGAGAATGGGAAATATGAGCTACATATATTTCATAGCGAGTGGAACCTCAGAAATCGTAAAATCTGAATCTTTGCGTCAGCATGTACTTTCTTGCGACAATGTAGCCTTTAATCTATTCAAGTTATATTTGGCCAGTCACTGTATACGCCTCACTTGGATCTTACCACTTCTGAGGTTCCACTCGTTATGAAACATATGTAACCTGGATTTCCCATACTTCATTCTGTAACTGTTGCATTCTTCTTCGCACCCTCGGCAACCATGGATGCCTACCGAGGAATATAAAAAGAAATTTATTAGAGCATATCGTTCTTCGATTAAAGAAAATAAATTCACAACCTTCCGTCTTAATAAACCACTATTGTTCCTGAATTTTGTTTTTATTATAACCACCACGGATTGCTCGAAGCTAACTTTCTTCCTACACTTCGATTCCCGGATCTTACATTTATACATGTCCAATATACATCTGTATAGCATTGCTTTGCAATAATGACGTGACAAGCATTGCAGTTGTAGTAGAATTTGAGTTGGTTAACACAGAATCTTTGAATGAAATTTATATTGCTCGATTCGATTCTGTTTCGATTATTGAACAAACGTATGTGTTATGAGAGGGAAATATCTGTAAACGTCCTAAATAGGCAGGTGTTGCTACTGACAGATGGAATGTTGTTTCTCTCTCTTTCTCTCTCTCTCTATCTCTCTCTCTCTGGCCACGTTATACAGAATTGCTTTTAAATTTCCATTTAATTAATTGCTGTTTATTGTTTACCGTCAGTGCTACAGTTGAAACATAAATGCTACTCAAGGTCATTGAGGGTGTCCCAAGATGTAAACAGATGGCAGTTTGCAAGCACCAGATAATTTAATCTAATTAAGACTAATTAATTTAGAGAATTCTTGCCTTCAATATTTGTATGCCTTATTGGTGTTTTCAAATATGGCTACTAATAATTGCCTTCAAAATAGCGAATATTCCGAAGGCGGTAAAAAAACTAAACTTCTTAGAATGCCAATGGCTTAAGCATGTAAAATATATTCCGCGTATATATCACGTGATCATGCATAATTCCATTTACAATGAAAGATTTTAATATATTAGGTTGTTTATCTGTCTGTCTGTCTGTCTGTCTGTCTGTCTGTCTGTCTGTCTGTCTGTCTGTCTGTCTGTCTGTCTGTCTGTCTGTCTGTCTGTCTGCCTGTCTATCTATCTAGCTGTCTGTCTGTCTATCTATCTATCTACCTATCCATCCATTTATCTGTCTGTCTCTCTGACAACCGATGCTGATGTGTTTGTCGCCCCGTAACTTAGAAGTTCGGCAAAAGTGACAAGAACAATAAGTATAAGGCTTACAAAGAATAAGTTACGGGGTCGATTTCTTCAACTAACACCCTTCAAGGCGGTGCTCCAGCATGGCTGAAGTCAAAGTCCTGAAAGATCTAAAAGAATAAAAGAAAAATATAAGCCTACATCGCTTACATCTTGCGATGCTAGTAACCGTGTGTTAGATCGCAATATTCATATGCTTCAGAACGAAAAGTCAGTCGTTTACAGAGCGGTAATGAGAAATTATTTTCTACTCTTGGCACAAGGACCGAAATTTTGGGGGAAGGAGACAGTCGATTAGATCGACACCACTACGCAACTGGTACTTAAATTATAGGCCTTGAAAGGATGAAAGGCAAAGTCGACCTTGGCGGAATTTGAACTTAGAATGTAAAGACAGACGAAATACCGCTAAGTGTTTCGCCCGGCATGCTAACGTTTCTGCCAGCTCACCGCCTAAGTGGTAATAAGAAATGAAAGGAGAATATAATATATATATATATATATATATATATATATATATATATATATATACGTGTGTGTGTGTGTGTGTGTGTGAGTGTGTGTGCGCGTGCGTGTGTGTGTATACATATATTATTTTCTCTCCTTGTTTCTTTCTGTGTTCCTTTCTGTGGAAGAGCGTAGGCTCGAGACGTTAAAGACTTTTTCATTTCTCGAACGTTATACTAATACATCTGTTTGTTTTTTTTTTACACCACCTCTCTTCGTCTTTTGTTTTTGTGCATACATACATATATCGTTTTAACTTACAGTTGTTGTAATAGCAATAGTGTTGATAAGAGCTTGGGGGAATTTCAGACGTTATTGTATAGCGAGGTTCTGCGTGGTATAACATGTATTTTGCAATCCGTTAGAATATAAAAGATATATCTTTTATTTGATGAGGGCTACAGGGGGTGAAGGACCGTTTCTGAAAACGTTTAAAAATGCATGTTAACGCCAGGTGGTCTGCTGCTGTCGGTGCCAAGTTGCCTCTATGCATTCAAATATATATATATATATATATATATATATATATATATATATATATATATATATATATATGTATCTATCAATATATCTCTTAATATAAGTGTGTGTCTGTGTATATGTGCATACACACATACACACACACATATACAGCGATACTATTTCTAAAAATAATATCGGTAGTGGCTGCGAGCATACAGCCGTATAGGCAAACTAATAGTCTATTTTTAGCGAAGCAGGTGCTTATGTAGTATCCTAGTATATATAAACATACTTGTATATTATACATACATATATACATATGTATATATATATATATATATATATATATATATATATATATATATATATATATATATATACATATATATATATATATATATGTATGTATGTATGTATGTATGTATATGTGCGTACGTGTGTGTACATATACCTGCATTTTGTTGTACTTGTTTTGTACTGTACATATTTCCGAGCTAAATATATTTCCATTCTGCCTTAGTCTTTAGTTGAAAGCTACCTATACATTTTACTTTCTAATTATTTATTAAAACGGCATCAATAAGGCGTTACATAAGATTATGTAGAATATAGAATACATTATCGACTAGGGAAAATAAAGTTATTTCACTTAATGTGGCATCCCTGTTATAAAAATGCCACAAGAAATCCAACATGCTATTCGGCAGATAATGTTGTAGCAAATTTATCAAGGTTTACTGCAATGTTATCAATAAAATATAAAATAATGACTTTTATCTCAGATAGTGTGCAAAAAGCAGAAATAAATTTAATGGCGCATTACAAGAAGAGGGAATAAAAACTATGCAAGGAAATGTTTATGAATATATGTATCATACCCACACACATACATTTTCACACATAGACATTTATGAATAGTATCATATATGCATACGTACATACACGCATAAATATATATTTTTGAATTTTCTTTATGTTTGTACAAGTATACACGCATACATGTTAGTGTCTATATCTTTCTAAGTCTCAATATGTGTGTGTGTGTGTGTGTGTGTGTGTGTGTGTGTGTGTGTGTGTGTGTGTGTGTGTGTGACGGTCAGTATATGTGTCTGTGCTTGTGTCACTGTGTTAGAGCTTGTGTGTTTTTTTTCGGATGGAATGTGTATTGTCTGTGTCTAATTCAAAATTTAAAAACGAAGCAAGTGACATGTAAAATGGAAGTGAATCAGAGGAGGAGGAGGTGGGGAAAAGCATGTGAACAAATTCGCAAGAGTATACAAGAAAATAACACTAAAATATATGTAGGGCATGTGTTGGAGACTACGCTTCATATGTTATATGAATTTGGATATTTCATTCCAGAAGAACCAGTAAACATGGTTTGTTATGTATAACAAATGATAGTATTACACTATGATATCTCTATCAACAAACTATGCTTTCCGTGTGAAAACTAGTTAAATTTTATTTTAAGACTAAATACTACAAGATTTGGAGGTAGAGTTTTGAAATATTGAAGAAGTGAAATTTATTCAACCTAGAATAATGAAAAAGTGAAATTTATTCAATATCTAATACTGGTCAATAATTTCTCCTGCAATTAAGGCAGCGATTCGCCGGAATCGTTAGTATGCTTTTGGTATTTCGGCTCTCGCTATGCTCTGAGTTCAAATTCCAGCGAGGTCAGCTTTGCCTTTCATCCTTTCAGAGTCGATAAATTAAGTACCAGTGAAACACTGAGGTCTATGTGATCGACTATCCCCCTCCCCCAAAATTCCGGGCCTTGTGCCTATAGTAGAAAAGAATCGTTAGCACGCCGGGCGAAATGCTTTGCGGAATTTCGTCCGTCTTCACGTTCTGAATAAAAATTCAGCTGAGATCCACTTTGGTTTTCATCCCTTTCGTGGTCGATAAAATAAGTACCAGTTGGTTACTGGGGTCGATTCAGTCTACTTGCACCTTCTCCCAAAATGCTGTCCTTGTGCCAAAATCTGAAACCAATAACTAGTACCGCAGTTAAGGGAGAAAGATCTGTCTTCTACAGTCTTAGCTGTCGTAGGCGATTTTTATTCACATGGGAGCTGTAAATATAAAAGGGGTGCATTCTGCACTTAAATTCGTAATGCAGTGTTAGGGAAATCTTCGTTTAAATGAGATTATCGAAGTTTCGATCAACTACTAGTATTGTTTCTTCACTTTAATTTTCAGCACGCTTGGAACAATCTGTTCCTACTAAATGTATGACTGTCAGTTGGATACTGTTTCACCATAATTTATATATAAATAAAATTCTTATTTATTCACTAACTTTAATATTCTGACTTCATTTTAAGGCAGCGAGCTGGCAGAATCGTTAATTACACCGGGGGTAATTGCTTAGGATCGACTTTGACTTTTATCCTTTCGTAGCCGATAGCATAAGTACCTTTTGCGTACTGGGGTCGATGCAAACGACCTACCTCTTTTCAAAATTGAAATCAATATTCTAACTTCATTCACTCAAAAATGGCGACCTAGAACAAGTGCCATTTGTTATAAGCTATTGCACAGATCACTCTCGAATACTGAAGGTAGGTGAGATGCATTCCAGCAACTCCGGAATTTAAATAAACTAACACATAAACGAAACAGTCTTATATTTAAGAGATGAGGAATTATGTACATTATTTACATTATTTACATTTGACGGATATTTATCCTAATCTTGTTTGTTGTTAACACAACGTTTCGTCTGATATACCCTCCAGCCTTCATCAGGTGTCTTGGGGAAATTTCGAACCTGGGGTCTCATTCCTCAGGTATTTCTTAATTTTCTTCTTCTTCTTCTTCTTCTTCTTCTTCTTCTTCTTCTTCTTCTTCTTATTATTATTATTATTATTATTATTATTTTTTTTTTATTCAGGTCACTGGCAGGAATCGAACTCGGAATATTGGGGTTCGAAGCCCGCGCTCTTAACCACTACGCCATATGGAGTGAATTTTTGGGGCTTATAAATCTAATATTTTCCTATCTTGCCTTAATACCGGTTCCCATATGTTATTCATATCTACGCTTCGTCTGCTAAGGAGGTTGTTGTGTCCTAGCATATGTGCTGCTTCTTCTAGTTTTTGTATTTTCCAGTGGCGTTCTCTGTCTATTATTTTAACTTCATCCCACAGGGGGACGTGGTCTCCGTTTTTCCATACATAATCAGCTATACCCGAGAAGATATTGATAAATCGGGTATGGAAAAATGTATGGAAAAATGGAGACCATCTGCCCCTGTGGGATGAAGTTAAAATAATAGACAGATAACACCACAGGAAAATACGAAAACTAAAAGAAGCAGCATATATGCTAGGACACAACAACCTCCTAAGCAGACCGAGTGAAGATATGAATAGCATATGGGAACCGGTATTAAAGAAAAATAGGAAAATATTAGATTTATAAGCCCCTAAAATTCACTCCATAATTGCCCACGGGCATGGTGGTAAAGAGCGCAGGTTACTAACCTCAAGATTCCCAGTTTGATTCCAGGCAGCGACCTGGATAATAATAATAATAATAATAATAATAATAATAATAATAATAATAATAATAATAATAATAACAACAACAACAACAACAGTGAAAAACACCTGAAGAATGAGCTCCCAGGTTCGAAATTTCCTCAAGACACCTGATGAAGGCTGGTGGGGCATATTAACGAAAACATTGTGTTAACAGCAAACGAAATGAGGACAAATGTCCGTCAATTGTAAATAATGTACATAAACCAAATATGTATTAAGCGTTTAGGCCATGAAGCTATCTGATTAGGTCGACCAGAGTGTTTGGCCGGTTTTTATTTAGCCATGTCACAAAGACCCAACATGTTCAATCGCAATTAGTGTAACCTTCTTTTTAAAACATATGTAGAGCTTAACTCATATTCACTAACTTTCCTAGGCGGAATTCCGTTACACATCTGAGATAGTAGACACACCATAATGGATACCACTCAACAATATATTCTGTGGAGCTTTAGTAAAATGTAATGGCGTATTAGTTACATTTGTATATGATAAAAACGTTGTGAGTGTAGTTAGTATCGATTATCTGACATACCCAAAATATGCCCCTGTGTCGAAGTTAGAGTGTATTCTTATTAGGTAAGAAATAATAAAACTTCAAGTTACTAAAGAAAATATTCAGCCTTATGTAATACTGATTTTGGAAATTCTACTCATATGAATTTATACTTCATTTCTCTGCTGCTGAAATCAATGTATCTTGAAATCAATACTCTCTACATAATGCGAAATATATTATTGAAGTAAGATTTTCCGGAATCTGAAATGATGAATAAATCAAATTTGAAAACAAATTGATATATTGTAATAAATATTCCAGTAAACTTAGATATTATTGTTAGCTTTCCCTATGTAAACGGATACAGCTAATGTGTAACTTGGGTACTTGTATAATTTTTGTCCTGTTTCTGTTTGTTTCTTGTATTGAATCCTTTCCAGTTAATATGCATGTAATTCCCGTTAGTGTTGTTTTCATATGCCATGTAAGATCTGAAAAGAATCTTTAGCTTTAAGTTCTCCACAATATAACTCTGTCCATTAGCTAATACTCTGCGCAGATGATCATATATGCAGGCATTCAAATTTACATTTCAGATTTCTATTGTTTCCGCTGGAATCGATACCCCGATAAGATTCCTTTCTTGATATTTTTTCCAGATAATATCCAGGGGGATTTACATTAATTTCTCTATCAATAAGTATTTACAGATTCCAGTATTTAATCCTTTGGTCACTCTCTGCAATCTGTAGTGTTTGTCCATTTAGGTTATTATTTAATGATGTCATAATTGTCATTGTTTGAAAGCCAAGTCTCTTATAACTCTATGTTTCAAGAAATTCTCTCGCATCAAAGATTCTTGTATATAACGTAGATTTACTGATGTAGTAAGAGATATGGTTTCTTTGGAATCAATTCGGAGTGACCATTATAGGAATACTTTAGATTGTAGGTCTTCTCAAGTTTATTCTGTCATAAATGCATTAAATTCTCATGAAAATATCAAACTATCTCCTTGAAATAGATGACTAAACGGTTAAAATAATCCTGAATATAACTTGCCACGAATAGAAGCCATGCAGGTGAAACAAAACAACCTAAAATAAAATACATACACTTTGCCATCACACAAATGTCCTCATAAAATGTTTCTTGAAATTTAGAAGATAAACATTTCGCTAAAGAGATTATAATACTTGGAAGAAGACTATGTCCCTTTGGATTGTAGTCATGGCATTGTCGTTCCATCAGATTACCGAACGAAAATAGAAAATAGCATATGTTGTATAATGATTTCACATATTCTGAGTTCAACAACTCATAGACGAGGTCTGAATTTAGAAAACGAGAATTCACAACATGGATCTAAGAAGAAATAACAATTTGGCAAATAGAGAAAAGCACTGACTAACATCTACTAAAAATCATCAAACCCCTTGAATCTGGAAAATGATCAATATCATGACAATTCTGAAGAGTCTCAAAGTCCATGTTTTGTAGCATAAATTCTCTCACCTTTGGACACATTTATTTTTATATAGAAAGTACATTAACATCACTAATCCATGAATGCATGTCGTTGTCTATATCACAACACAGAATCAAAACACTATAATGTGAAACAACCATATATACTCGGATGGAATAATACAAAATACACGACAAGAACATAAAATTAAAAATAAGAATTGCACGCAGTTTTGTGAACTTGACCAAAATCGATTCTCCCATTATTCGTAGCCAATTTATAAAACTAAACGTTACAGTAAGCGCTAGAACTGAGTGAATTTACTTCAGTGAAGAAATGAATAGCTATGTAATACACGAAAAGCCAAAGAGAGCAACCCCGCCGCAAGAAGAAACCAATAAGGAAGAGTAAGTGAATAAATGTAATGTAGTTGCCATGTAGAGGCAAAAACAGAGTATATATGAACGTTTCTGGGGAAGATGTAGAAAAAAAGAATGAAGGTAAACGCCTGGTGTTGTCTTAGGGATGTACTGTGCTTCGAAGACGGCGAGAAACAGTGAAATAGAGAAATTGTTTTGATCAAAGAAGACTGTGCGTGAGATAAGGAAATACGTCTGGCAGTGAGTGGGGGAGGTACGGAAATAATGTGTGTGTGTGAAATCAGTTTATGTATGCGTGAGAATTGTGTGAGAAGTTGATGTAAAGACTTGAGGGGTGTAGTATATTACTATGGAAATGTAAGCACGCGTGAATGTGTGTGTATGTGTTTATGAGAGCATGCTTTTGTGTGTGTGTGTGTGTGTGTCTGTGTGTGTGTGTGCACGAATAAGGAATAGGGAGATAAGCGTATGAGCAGGGTTGTGAGAATATTTTGCGCTGTGATAGTAAAAAATGTCAATGGTCTTCAACCGTCCGCCTATCATAGAGATGTTCATGGGACTTTATGACAAGGTGTCATAATATGTAGGTGTAGCTATACGGTATGTGGGATGTTGAGATATTTTCGATTATCTAACTGGCAGAGCGGGTACTTTCAGTGGTGAATATAAAAGTAATGTTTAACGTACGAATATGTTTATATGTATTTATGTGTGAAAAGAAAATGAATATGTGAGCAGGCTTTTGTGTGCGAACGTGTTTGTATAGTGTCGACAAGATATAATGTTATTGAGTTGTTTGAGCAAGCTGTTGTTGTGTAAGGAGGTTGGTGGATCGGTGAGTATATGAATAAAAAAAAACAGTTTGTTAGTATACGTATTCACTGCGGGTGAATGTATTGACGGAAGAGGTCCAGTGAAGTGCAGCGTATTTGTAACAAGCTGGTTGTCAATATCGGAGAAGATATATGTTTTGCATTAGAAGATTAAGCTGTGTTTACAACATTAGAAAGAAACGGAAAATTCTATAATCCCATAAACAGCGATTCTCAGGTGAGAGTGGTCCAAATAAATAATGCCGGCCAGAAAAATGAGCGACCCGTTGCGGTATCATTGGAAGTCCTATAAATATTCACTGAAATGAAAAGCCAACCAGCAGATAGTGTCTAGTATACACTGTTAGCCTCAGAATTTGCAATTAAGGCTGTAAAAGACATTTCAGTCACGTGTCTGACTTGGTATGACGATGACAGTGTGAATGTAGTTTGGTGACGGGTATGAAATATTGACATTCGCTGAAAATTGGTTTGAACAGGAAATATACCAAGGTTCTTTGTAGGGAGACATACAGAAACTGTGACTAAAAATGGAAATGCTTAAATATGGCCGTAATATAAATGCTTAAATATGGCCGTAATTGATTTCTTTCGACATACTTTCCTCCATGTACAAACGTGCAATCGTCCATTCCTCTCCCTTGCGCTTGTTCTACACGTTATTACATACGACATAGCAACAGGCACGCATGCAATGAACAACATCACTGCGTAGACTTACATCACAACAATATCTTCCTGCATCCATTCTTGCATATTATGAACTCTTGGAGAACTACTCCGTGTGTGCGTGTCGTCCATACATGCATACACACACACACACACACACATATATATATATATATATATATATATATATTTGCCACTTAAATGTGGCTAACCCTTAAGAGTGGATGTTACTGTAGCTCGTTGCCCCAGGAGGATACCTCCTCCAGCTGGCTATTGACATACTTTCTGGCACATATAAGTGTCCTCCTGGGGTTACAAGCTACGGTAGCATGCATCCACCCTTAAGGGTTAGCCACATTTAAGTGACAAATATACTTCGCGATGTCGTGCAGCTTCTGCTTATACCACGCTCAGAGATTTATTATTGCTTATATATATATAAATATATATGTATATATACACATAATTAAGGGATCAGCAACAGTTGCTTCACATACCGAAGTTTAGAAATAGCAGCTAATGTGCTAAAACTCTAACAGATAGCAGTACTTGTAACTCACAAAGGCAAAACAAGAAGAAAAAAATCAACGAAACTAACCAGTCTTAGTTAATCATAGACGCGTTTCTGGATCACAATGGTAAAAACCTTCATTTCCGTCATCAATATGATATTCTAGTTTGCAGGTCTGAAGATGCAGGCAATTATGCATATTACTAGCATCTCTGAACCTACATAGGCCCGTCAGCTCATTATCTCTCCTCAAGAATTACCATGTGCGTCAACAAGCCATACCGCAGAAAATCTGCGGTTTACTATCCGGGAGTGAATAATTATTATAAATAATATTATTGGTAAAAATTATTAATTATTAATTTATTAATAAATTAATATTCCTTAACCCTTTTATTTGTAATAATTATATATGTATATATATATATATATATATATATATATATATATATATATATATATATATATATATATATACACACACGCACAAACACACAAACACACACGCACGCACGCACGCACACACACACACACACACACACACACACACACACACACATATATATATATAAAGGAGGAGCACTCCGGTCCCAGGTGATACGATCAACGGAACAGCTTACTCGTGAAATTAACATGGAAGTGGTTGAGCACTCCATAGTCACGTGTACCCTTAACGTAGTTCTCAGAGAGATTCAGCGCAACATAGATTGTGACGAGGCTGGCCATTTGACATACAGGTACTACTCATTTTTGCCAGCTGAGTGGACAAGAGTATCGTGAAATAAATTATCATGGCCAAGGACACAACGCGTCAACGGGAATTGAACTCACAATCGCGAACCGAATGCCCTAACCACTAAACGCACTTACAAATATACATATATATACATATAATTATATATACATTTAATTATCTTACTACCGTTTTGATATTTCTATATATTTATTTATTAGCTTGCCCCGCACCGTTAATCATTGATGGCTAAGTGTTATTTAAACAAGGTGCAAAATGAAGTACAGAATAATCACATACAAGCATTCACATATTCGCCAAGTACACACACACATACACACACATACTTAAACAGAATTGGAATGGTGTCAGTTTTATTTTATTTTCGGAGTTGGACGTCTCCATTACGCTCGCACACATTCACACATTCACACACACAGGCGGCGAGCTGGCAGAAACGTTCGCACGCCGGTCGAAATGCTTGTCGGTATTTCGTCTGCCGCTACGTTCTGAGTTCAAATTCCGCCGAGGTCGACTTTGCCTTTCATCCTTTCGGGGTCGATTAAATAAGTACCAGTTACGCACTGGGGTCGATATAATCGACTTAATCCGTTTGTCTGTCTTTGTTTGTCCCCTATGTGTGTAGCCCCATGTGGGCAGTAAAGAAATAACACACAGACACACACACGCATACACACACGCATACACACAGGAGCATCCACATATCTCCCTTTTCATACACACATATACACATGTGCTCACACAGAGTTGAATCCGTGTTTTTCTTTTTCCTTTATTCGCCCCTTCCTTTCTCATTCGTATATTGAGAACAGAAGATACACTCCGCGTTCTTCTTTCTCAAACGGTTCTTACTTTCTCTCACCCTTTCACTCATGGTTATACTCTCTCTCCCTCTCCTTCACTCTATTACTATCTTTTTTCTCCTCTCTCTCCTCACTGATACTAATCTTTCTCGTTCTCCGTTCTACATTTTTACTTGTTGAAGGCTATTTTGTAAACCAAAGTATTGTTTTTTTCTTTCTATTTGTATTCTCGTTTGATATTACCATATTCTTAACTGAATTAAGACATTTATTACATTTTAGTGGATAATATATCGGCTTGCATTTATTAATTTTTAATTTTTCATTAGATAACCCTATTATTTTTTGTAGTTAATTTTTGTTTCATTAAATTTGTCTGTTTTTTTTCTAGATATTTACATTTCGTGTATTGTAACGTTAATAAAACGCCGGAATGTTATTTTTTCTTATATATATTTTTCTGGTTTCGAATATTTGGTGTTCTAGTTATTTTTCATTCTATTCTATTAATTCGTTCCTGTCCGGGCTATGAAAGGTCTTTGTATATTTTTGTTGGTCGTAATTATCCATACTAGTAACTCCTGACGATGAATCTAAGTTTCTCGGTTTTGTCCTTGGAATTAATTAGATTCCGAAACAATTTGTACCAACCTGGATTTTGAGTTAAAGATCGTCTTCATCTACAATTTTTCCTTTCATTCTACTTCGTTTAATGTTTTTGCAAGTACTAAATATATATATATATATATCTTTATATATATTCTTTACTTGGACTGCACCAGCAGACTTGGCAGTTTGACATCCCTTTGAAGGATTTCGTTCCTCACCTCTGTTACACACACACACACACACACATATATATATATATATACAAGAATAAGGGCAGGGAATCGTCAATTAATAATAGAATTAATAATTAACAATTTTGCCAAGTAGTTCAGTATGAAACAACCTTTATCGGTAAAACCATTTATCATCATAAATATACAGGGATTAGCATTGAGTTGCTTCTCCAACATACTGAAAATTTAGAAATAGCAGTCAAAGAACTACTGATTCTAAACTACAAATTTTTCTCTAAACGGATGGCGATATTTATGGCACACATAGAACAAAAAACCGGAGGGAAAAGCGTAAACAAAACAAGTCTTTAGTTAATTGGATACGAATCGTTTTATGGTTAAGCGAATGAAAATTTCACTATTCCAATCTTCAGCCCAAATATTCTGATAAATTTGAAAGTGAAAAATTTGTAGTTTAGAATCAGTAGTTCTTTGACTGCTATTTCTAAATTTTCAGTATGTTGGAGAAGCAACTCAATGCTAATCCGTGTATATTTATGATGATATATATATATATATATATATATATATATATATATATATATATATATATATATATATATATATCATAAGATAAGAATATACTGAGATAGTTAATATATTATTATTCGTTAATTTAAAAAATGACAAAAATCTCTTATAGCTGTTTCAATTCTAGACCTTCAGAAATTTACTTAATGAAATTAAGAATTATTTGAAAATAATAATAATAAAATCGAAAAATACCCTAGGAATGAGAACCCAAGTTCGAAATTCTCCCAAGACACCTGATTAAGGCTGGAGGGTATATCAGCCGAAACATTGTGTTAACAATAAACAAGATGAGGACAAATATCCGTCAAATGTAAATAATGTACATAATTACTCATCTCTTAAATCTACAAGTGTAATATGTATATATATATGTATGTGTGTGTGTGTGTGTGTATGTTAATATGTATATACATTGGAAAATTAAAGTAATATACTAAAGAATACATACGTTTCCCAATTTCAATAATCTGGAAGGCAGCATTGGATTTTCCAAATGCATTGGGATGCCTCACTACAATAGATCATGAGGGAAATCAGGGATTCACTTTATAGCATTCTGTTATAGGTGTTTGATATATTACAACTTGGATATCATAACTAGGAACAATGCTGCGAAGAGGGTTCGGTTAACTATTGCACTGGAAACTGGTTGGATAATCATTAAGTACGTGGAAATAATTACATGCATGGGGTGAGTAGGCGTACAGGTATGTCGAAGATGATCATCGTTCAGGTGCTCCGGTCACTAACTGATTGCGGACAATCATGTCTTTCAGTAAATCTCTCATATGAATTACGTTCTCCCTCGCAGGCCCCCATATTTTTGTCTCGTACTCTAAAATGTTTTAATTCCCAATATTTATTTCAATCTAGTTCTCTTTCATATGAATGAAGCTCCTCGCATGGTAAAAGATGGTTTTATTTCACCATAGACTTATTTATTTACGATTGGATAACATTAGAAGCCTTCAACGTCTCTCGTGGATGTAAATGTTTACAATCGACGCTATTTGTCGACTGTCTGAATTCAGCAATCTACCGATTTTATGAGAGGATTACTGGTAAAAACCATGCTTGCTGTCTCAAACATAAAGTATAAAATCTATCCCTTTTATATCAACTACAACTTTGACGACAGTTTTATTACCTTTATTTAATTGAGAAATTTCGAAGAGACTATATTCAGTTTTGTAAGATTTAGAGACGCTTCTGTACATAAATGTATACCAGCATCGATTTACATACATACTGCTATAAATGTATGCTGGTATAAATATATACCAGCACTGATTTACACACACACACACACACACACACACACACACACACACACACACACACACACACACACACACACACACACACACACACACACACACACACTCACACACACACACACACACACACATACATATATATATATATATACATATATATATATATATATATATATATATATATATATATATATATATATATATATATATATATATATATATATACACATGTATATATATATATATATATATATATATATATATATATATATATATATATATATATATATATATATATATATATATATATATATGTATATATATATATATATATATATATATATATATATATATATATATATATATACATACATACATACATACATACATACATACATACATACAATACCCTACTGCTAATGTTGAAATTCCAATGAAGGATATTTCAGCCTTCAAGATGAAGATCGAACTGAACGTCAAGTTGAGTTTGTTGTTAAGTTCCTTGAAGCATTACTTGAAGAAAATCCTGCATTATCAGTTGGAGAATTGGCAATAAAGCTTAGTTCAAACCATACGACTGTTCATCGTCATCGTCAACAACTTGGAAAGGTTCCTAAACTTGGAAAATGGGTGCCTCATGAATTATCCGAAACAACCGCAAATCCTGAGTTGACATCTGCTCTTCTCTCCATTCTCGCGAACTCATTTTACCCTTTTTGGATAGACATGTGATTGGTGACGAAAAATGAAGATCCTTCTCTAAGGCTCTAGCATCTCATGAGCCTCTTCCATATGTTTCTTCTCTGAGCACACTGAAACCCCATATGATTAATTGTTAGGTGGAATGTGAGTAGATCATTATACCTGGGCGGTTTTCTTGTTGATGCAATTTTGACCAATCCCCGAGATCCACTTTCTGCTGGCAGTCACGAGCTGATGGAAAGCAGGCATGATGGTCATGGAAGTTTCAATGAGATGGACTACTCTACTGCTCTCAGAAAGGTGACAGCTTATTTCCTGGTGTGATATTTAGAGAATTGATCACGAGTGCGACAGATACTGTATTTCGCTGCAATGGCGGTTTATCTATGTCACAAATACGTGTCCACACACACACACACACACACATACACACACACACACACACACACACACACAAACACACACATACACACACACTCATACACCCACATACAGACACACACGCACACTTACACACTTACACACAAGCAGAGATGTGTGCACATCTATAAAAATCTATCTATCTATCTATCTATCTATCTATCTATCTATCTATCTCTCTCTCTCTCTCTCTCTCTATATATATATATATATATATATTTATCTATCTGATTATCTATCTATCTGATTATCTATTTATCTATCTATCTATTTATTATATATTTGTTTATATATATAAATGTATATATAGCTATACATAGGCAGACACACATACCTGTGTGTGTGGTTGTGTGTGTGTGTGTATGCATGTATGTGTATATGTATGCATGTATATGTACATTTATGTTTATGAAAGAAAAGTTTTATGTAGGACATCAACATATATTTGAACTAATATTAATGATGAAGCGTCAATTTTGTTATTTCTTAATTCCAATACTCACTTTTTTCCCCAGAAACGCTCGAAAAAAAAAATTCGAACAATCAATAAATTTCCCAAGATCATACATGTAGATCTCCCAGAAGATATAACTGTCAGTTTACGTGCATAAACACAAATCTCAAGAAATTTATTAATCGACGTATTTTCATTTTGTTTACGTTTTTCACATCAATTTTATTCTTTGTTTCTTTTTCCCTTCAAATATTGACGTGTACTTAAAACCCTAATCCAAACTCCATATTATTTGGCAAGTATTTGCTGCTTCTAAAAGCTCAGGATTATTTCGAAATATTTCATAAATTTCTATTCTGTTTCTCATTCATATTTGAGTTTTTACTCCAAACATATTTAATATGTTGTCATGACATTTTAAAATGGAGATTCCATTTTTTTCCCGCTCGTGAGTCAGTCGGAGGAAATCTAACAACGGTTTGTCAGGTTGCACTTTATTTTTCTGTTGGTGTTTGCGTTCTTCATGTAGAAGTGTGTGTTAAGAATATTAATGTTTTATGCAATACATTATTTTCAATGCATTTTTCAATGCATTTCTAAAGAACATGTGATTTAAGAAAACTGGCACACGTACATACATATTTTCATATATATTGGACATTGACAAATGCATCACA